>NW_024058424.1:0-55545 GCF_016432855.1 Salvelinus namaycush | reverse complement strand
TAGTACATAACTCAACTCTCTCCCTGACCCCCACCAGTCTAGTACATAACTCAACTCTCTCACCGACCCAACCCAACCCGTCTAGTACATAACTCAACTCTCCTCCCTGACCCCATCAGTCTTGAACATAACTCAACTCTCTCACCGACCCCCACCAGTCTAGTACATAACTCAATTCTCTCTCTGACCCCAACCAGTCTAGTACATAACTCAACTCTCTCCCTGACCCCCACCATTTTTAGTACATAACTCAACTCTCTCCCTGACCCCCACCAAGTCTAGTACATAACCTCAACCTCTCTCCCTGACCCCCACCAGTCTAGTATATAACTCAACTCTCTCACCGACCCCCACCAGTCTAGTAACTCTCTCCCCGACCCCATCAGTCTTGAACATTACTCAACTCTCCTCACCGACGCCAACCCGTCTAGTACATAACTCAACTCTCTCCCTGACCCCCATTAGTCTTGAACATAACTCAACTCACTCACCGACCCCCACCAGTCTAGTACATAACTCAATTCTCTCTCTGACCCCCACCAGTCTAGTACATAACTCAACTCTCTCCCTGACCCCCACCAGTCTAGTACATAACTCAACTCTCTCCCTGACCCCCACCAGTCTAGTACATAACTCAACTCTCTCCCTGACCCCCACCAGTCTAGCACATAACTCAACTCTCTCCCTGACCCTCACCAGTCTAGTACATAAGTCAACTCTCTCCCTGACCCTCACCAGGCTTGTACATAACTCAACTCTCTCCCTGACCCCCACCAGTCTAGTACATAACTCAACTCTCTCCCTGACCCCCACCAGTCTAGCTCATAACTAAAATCTCTCCCTGACCCCCACCAGTCTAGCTCATAACTCAACTCTCTCCCTGACCCCCACCAGTCTAGTACATAACTCAAATCTCTCCCTGACCCCCACCAGTCTAGTACATAACTCAACTCTCTCCCTGACCCCCACCAGTCTAGCTCATAACTCAACTCTCTCCCTGACCCCACCAGTCTAGTACATGACTCAACTCTCTCCCTGACCCCCACCAGTCTAGTACATAACTCAACCCTCTCCCCAAGCCCCACCAGTCTAGTACATAACTCAACTCTCTCTCTGACCCCCACCAGTCTAGTACATAACTCAACTCTCTCCCTGACCCCCACCAGTCTAGTATATAACTCAACTCTCTCACCGACCCCCACCATTCTAGCACAAAAATCAACTCTCTCTCTGACCCCCACCAGTCTAGTACATAACTCAACTCTCTTCCTGACCCCCACCAGTCTAGTACATAACTCAACTCTCTTTCTGACCACCACCAGTCTAGTATATTACTCAACTATCTGCCTGACCCCCACCAGTCTAGTACATAACTCAACTCTCTTTCTGACCACCACCAGTCTAGTATATTACTCAACTATCTGCCTGACCCCCACCAGTCTAGTACATAACTCAACTCTCTCCTTGACCCCCACCAGTCTAGCACATAACTCAACTCTCTCTCTCACTCCCACCAGTCTAGTACATAACTCAACTCTCTCCCCGACCCCCAGCAGTCTAGTACATAACTCAACTCTCTACCTGACCCCCACCAGTCTAGTACATAACTCAACTCTCTCCCTGACCCCCACCAGTCTAGTACATAACTCAACTCTCTCACCGACCCCAACCCGTCTAGTACATAACGCAACTCTCTCCCTGACCCCCATCAGTCTTGAACATAACTCAACTCTCTCACCGACCCCCACCAGTCTAGTACATAACTCAATTCTCTCTCTGACCCCAACCAGTCTAGTACATAACTCAACTCTCTCCCTGACCCCCACCATTTTAGTACATAACTCAACTCTCTCCCTGACCCCCACCAGTCTAGCACATAACTCAACTCTCTCCCTGACCCTCACCAGTCTAGTACATAACTCAACTCTCTCCCTGACCCCCACCAGTCTAGTACATAACTCAACTCTCTCCCTGACCCCCACCAGTCTAGCTCATAACTCAACTCTCTCCCTGACCCCCACCAGTCTAGTACATAACTCAACTCTCTCCCTGACCCCCACCAGTCTAGTACATAACTCAACTCTCTCCCTGACCCCCACCAGTCTAGCTCATAACTCAACTCTCTCCCTGACCCCACCAGTCTAGTACATGACTCAACCCTCTCCCCAAACCCCACCAGTCTAGTACATAACTCAACTCTCTCCTTGACCCCCATCAGTCTTGAACATAACTCAACTCTCTCACCGACCCCCACCAGTCTAGTACATAACTCAACTCTCTCTCTGACCCCCACCAGTCTAGTACATAACTCAACTCTCTCCCTGACCCCCACCAGTCTAGTATATAACTCAACTCTCTCACCGACCCCCACCAGTCTAGTAACTCTCTCCCCGACCCCATCAGTCTTGAACATTACTCAACTCTCTCACCGACGCCAACCCGTCTAGTACATAACTCAACTCTCTCCCTGACCCCCATTAGTCTTGAACATAACTCAACTCACTCACCGACCCCCACCAGTCTAGTACATAACTCAATTCTCTCTCTGACCCCCACCAGTCTAGTACATAACTCAACTCTCTCCCTGACCCCCACCAGTCTAGTACATAACTCAACTCTCTCCCTGACCCCCACCAGTCTAGTACATAACTCAACTCTCTCCCTGACCCCCACCAGTCTAGCACATAACTCAACTCTCTCCCTGAACCTCACCGTTCTTGTACATAACTCAACTCTCTCCCTGACCCCCACCAGTCTAGTACATAACTAAAATCTCTCCCTGACCCCCACCAGTCTAGCTCATAACTCAACTCTCTCCCTGACCCCCACCAGTCTAGTACATAACTCAAATCTCTCCCTGACCCCCACCAGTCTAGTACATAACTCAACTCTCTCCCTGACCCCCACCAGTCTAGCTCATAACTCAACTCTCTCCCTGACCCCACCAGTCTAGTACATGACTCAACTCTCTCCCTGACCCCCACCAGTCTAGTACATAACTCAACCCTCTCCCCAAGCCCCACCAGTCTAGTACATAACTCAACTCTCTCTCTGACCCCCACCAGTCTAGTACATAACTCAACTCTCTCCCTGACCCCCACCAGTCTAGTATATAACTCAACTCTCTCACCGACCCCCACCATTCTAGCACAAAAATCAACTCTCTCTCTGACCCCCACCAGTCTAGTACATAACTCAACTCTCTTCCTGACCCCCACCAGTCTAGTACATAACTCAACTCTCTTTCTGACCACCACCAGTCTAGTATATTACTCAACTATCTGCCTGACCCCCACCAGTCTAGTACATAACTCAACTCTCTTTCTGACCACCACCAGTCTAGTATATTACTCAACTATCTGCCTGACCCCCACCAGTCCAGTACATAACTCAACTCTCTCCTTGACCCCCACCAGTCTAGCACATAACTCAACTCTCTCTCTCACTCCCACCAGTCTAGTACATAACTCAACTCTCTCCCCGACCCCCAGCAGTCTAGTACATAACTCAACTCTCTACCTGACCCCCACCAGTCTAGTACATAACTCAACTCTCTCCCTGACCCCCACCAGTCTAGTACATAACTCAACTCTCTCACCGACCCCAACCCGTCTAGTACATAACTCAACTCTCTCCCTGACCCCCATCAGTCTTGAACATAACTCAACTCTCTCACCGACCCCCACCAGTCTAGTACATAACTCAATTCTCTCTCTGACCCCAACCAGTCTAGTACATAACTCAACTCTCTCCCTGACCCCCACCATTTTAGTACATAACTCAACTCTCTCCCTGACCCCCACCAGTCTAGCACATAACTCAACTCTCTCCCTGACCCTCACCAGTCTAGTACATAAGTCAACTCTCTCCCTGACCCTCACCAGGCTTGTACATAACTCAACTCTCTCCCTGACCCCCACCAGTCTAGTACATAACTCAACTCTCTCCCTGACCCCCACCAGTCTAGCTCATAACTAAAATCTCTCCCTGACCCCCACCAGTCTAGCTCATAACTCAACTCTCTCCCTGACCCCCACCAGTCTAGTACATAACTCAAATCTCTCCCTGACCCCCACCAGTCTAGTACATAACTCAACTCTCTCCCTGACCCCCACCAGTCTAGCTCATAACTCAACTCTCTCCCTGACCCCACCAGTCTAGTACATGACTCAACTCTCTCCCTGACCCCCACCAGTCTAGTACATAACTCAACCCTCTCCCCAAGCCCCACCAGTCTAGTACATAACTCAACTCTCTCTCTGACCCCCACCAGTCTAGTACATAACTCAACTCTCTCCCTGACCCCCACCAGTCTAGTATATAACTCAACTCTCTCACCGACCCCCACCATTCTAGCACAAAAATCAACTCTCTCTCTGACCCCCACCAGTCTAGTACATAACTCAACTCTCTTCCTGACCCCCACCAGTCTAGTACATAACTCAACTCTCTTTCTGACCACCACCAGTCTAGTATATTACTCAACTATCTGCCTGACCCCCACCAGTCTAGTACATAACTCAACTCTCTTTCTGACCACCACCAGTCTAGTATATTACTCAACTATCTGCCTGACCCCCACCAGTCTAGTACATAACTCAACTCTCTCCTTGACCCCCACCAGTCTAGCACATAACTCAACTCTCTCTCTCACTCCCACCAGTCTAGTACATAACTCAACTCTCTCCCCGACCCCCAGCAGTCTAGTACATAACTCAACTCTCTACCTGACCCCCACCAGTCTAGTACATAACTCAACTCTCTCCCTGACCCCCACCAGTCTAGTACATAACTCAACTCTCTCACCGACCCCAACCCGTCTAGTACATAACTCAACTCTCTCCCTGACCCCCATCAGTCTTGAACATAACTCAACTCTCTCACCGACCCCCACCAGTCTAGTACATAACTCAATTCTCTCTCTGACCCCAACCAGTCTAGTACATAACTCAACTCTCTCCCTGACCCCCACCATTTTAGTACATAACTCAACTCTCTCCCTGACCCCCACCAGTCTAGCACATAACTCAACTCTCTCCCTGACCCTCACCAGTCTAGTACATAACTCAACTCTCTCCCTGACCCCCACCAGTCTAGTACATAACTCAACTCTCTCCCTGACCCCCACCAGTCTAGCTCATAACTCAA
Source organism: Salvelinus namaycush (assembly GCF_016432855.1). NCBI lineage: Eukaryota > Metazoa > Chordata > Actinopteri > Salmoniformes > Salmonidae > Salvelinus > Salvelinus namaycush. Next base: position 50,397 of record NW_024058424.1, on the reverse strand, counting down.
CTCTCTCCCTGACCCCCACCAGTCTAGTACATAACTCAACTCTCTCCCTGACCCCCACCAGTCTAGTACATAACTCAACTCTCTCCCTGACCCCCACCAGTCTAGCTCATAACTCAACTCTCTCCCTGACCCCACCAGTCTAGTACATGACTCAACCCTCTCCCCAAACCCCACCAGTCTAGTACATAACTCAACTCTCTCCTTGACCCCCATCAGTCTTGAACATAACTCAACTCTCTCACCGACCCCCACCAGTCTAGTACATAACTCAACTCTCTCTCTGACCCCCACCAGTCTAGTACATAACTCAACTCTCTCCCTGACCCCCACCAGTCTAGTATATAACTCAACTCTCTCACCGACCCCCACCAGTCTAGTACATAACTCATCTCTCTCCCTGACCCCCACCATTCTAGCACAAAAATCAACTCTCTCTCTGACCCCCACCAGTCTAGTACATAACTCAACTCTCTTCCTGACCCCCACCAGTCTAGTACATAACTCAACTCTCTTTCTGACCACCACCAGTCTAGTATATTACTCAACTATCTGCCTGACCCCCACCAGTCTAGTACATAACTCAACTCTCTCCTTGACCCCCACCAGTCTAGCACATAACTCAACTCTCTCTCTCACTCCCACCAGTCTAGTACATAACTCAACTCCCTCCCCGACCCCCACCAGTCTAGTACATAACTCAACTCTCTCCCTGACCCCCACCAGCCTAGTACACAACTCAATTCTCTCATCGACCCCCACCAGTCTAGTACATAACCCAACTCTCTCATCGACCCCCACCAGTCTAGTACATAACTCAACTCTCTACCTGACCCCCACCAGTCTAGTACATAACTCAACTCTCTCCCCGACCCCCACCATTTTAGTACATAACTCAACTCTCTCCCTGACCCCCACCAGTCTAGTACATAACTCAACTCTCTCCCTGACCCCCACCAGTCTAGTACATAACTCAATCCTCTCCCCAAACCCCACCAGTCTAGTACATAACTCAACTCTCTCCTTGACCCCCATCAGTCTTGAATATAACTCAACTCTCTCACCGACCCCCACCAGTCTAGTACATAACTCAACTCTCTCTCTGACCCCCACCAGTCTAGTACATAACTCAACTCTCTCCCTGACCCCCACCAGTCTAGTATATAACTCAACTCTCTCACCGACCCCCAACAGTCTAGTACATAACTCATCTCTCTCCCTGACCCCCACCATTCTAGCACAAAAATCAACTGTCTCTCTGACCCCCACCAGTCTAGTACATAACTCAACTCTCTTCCTGACCCCCACCAGTCTAGTACATAACTCAACTCTCTTTCTGACCACCACCAGTCTAGTATATTACTCAACTATCTGCCTGACCCCCACCAGTCTAGTACATAACTCAACTCTCTCCTTGACCCCCATCAGTCTTGAATATAACTCAACTCTCTCACCGACCCCCACCAGTCTAGTACATAACTCAACTCTCTCTCTGACCCCCACCAGTCTAGTACATAACTCAACTCTCTCCCTGACCCCCACCAGTCTAGTATATAACTCAACTCTCTCACCGACCCCCAACAGTCTAGTACATAACTCATCTCTCTCCCTGACCCCCACCATTCTAGCACAAAAATCAACTGTCTCTCTGACCCCCACCAGTCTAGTACATAACTCAACTCTCTTCCTGACCCCCACCAGTCTAGTACATAACTCAACTCTCTTTCTGACCACCACCAGTCTAGTATATTACTCAACTATCTGCCTGACCCCCACCAGTCTAGTGTACATAACTCAACTCTCTCCTTGACCCCCACCAGTCTAGCACATAACTCAACTCTCTCTCTCACTCCCACCAGTTTAGTACATAACTCAACTCTCTCCCTGACCCCCACCAGCCTAGTACACAACTCAATTCTCTCATCGACCCCCACCAGTCTAGTACATAACCCAACTCTCTCATCGACCCCCACCAGTCTAGTACATAACTCAACTCTCTACCTGACCCCCACCAGTCTAGTACATAACTCAACTCTCTCCCCGACCCCCACCATTCTAGTACATAACTCAACTCTCTCCCTGACCCCCACCAGTCTAGTACATAACTCAACTCTCTCCCTGACCCCCACCAGTCTAGTACATAACTCAACTCTCTCCCCGACCCCCACCAGTCTAGTACATAACTCAACTCTCTCCCTGACCCCCACCAGTCTAGTACATAACTCAACTCTCTCCCCGACCCCCACCAGTCTAGTACATAACTCAACTCTCTCCCTGACCCCACCAGTCTGGTACATAACTCAACTCTCTCTCCAACACAATTTCATTCCTACTTTTTGATTACGTATTCATCCCAAGGGAAAGGATTGGAAACACCTAAACATACATTAACACAGAAACATCACAATTCATCTCATATGACCTAGTAGTACTGTAGAGCTCTTTAACATCCACAAAATATACACTACATTACATCCTCCATATAATTAATCTCATATGACCTAGTAGTACTGCAGAGCTCTTTAACATCCACACAATATACACTACACTACATCCTCCATATAATTCATCTCATATGACCTAGTAGTACTGTAGAGCTCTTTAACATCCACACAATATACACTACGTTACATCCTCCATATAATTCATCTCATATGACCTAGTAGTACTGTAGAGCTCTATAACATCCACACAATATACACTACACTACATCCTCCATATAATTCATCTCATATGACCTAGTAGTACTGCAGAGCTCTTTAACATCCACACAATATAGTTGGGTCTCCCTGTTCTGTCCCTATGTGTCCACTGCCCTGCAGAGCCCCAACCCAACACACCCCACTCAGCTTTAGGGTCTTAGTGAAACATTCATTATTGGTTTCAGGTATATTAGGTCAAGGCCAGAGTGACAACCCACAGGACAGAAGACCCCCAGGACAGGACTGAACAACCCAGCAGCTGTTGAAAACATGAAGTGGGCATCTTTTCAATACAGACTCCGTGTGTTGTACTGTTTTCAATATAAGGCATCCAGACCCTATTCATGTTGTCCAGTACACCTTTCTAAAAGGTGAATTCAAGCAGTAGAAAGTTAGAGGTGATATTATAGGACACACTATGTGAAACACAGTTTCCTGTGGAGTTTTTCTAATGTCAGTGTTTCCTGTAGGTAGGTGTGTTTAACTGATCTTATCTTAAGTGTGTCACATCATAGAAGTCAGGAAGTAATGAGATAGAAGTCATATAGCCTAGCAGTATTTCTCACTCTTCAGTCCTCTCTTCATGACAGTAGTCTTGTTTCGCTCAGTGGAGCCCCAGTTAGAGACAGATATGATATATGCAGTGATTTTGTTGACCCTGTTGTGGAGCACAGGTAGGAGGCTGTTATATTGATAGACACTTGTGACAGTTACTGAGATATGTTTTGATATTGTAAGATATATTATAATTTGCAGGGCTAGTAAAATAACATGCAACTGGAAGCAGACAGTAAAAATGTGTCTCAAAGCAGGACAATGATGTGATCACCTGTAAATGTACTTTACTGTAGCCTAACTGTCCATCTGGGGACAGGCACTAATGTCAGTTAAGTTGTGATGGTGTCATGCATCTGACTGTTGTATATTCAGTGTGTCAATGATTGATTGTATCTGTCTCTATGTAAATGAATGAGAGTATATTTTATGTATCTATTTAATATTGGTCTTATGTTAGAGCAGGAGAAGGGGGAGTGTCAATGCCAGAGGTCTGTGACCTGAGTCAAGCTCAACAGGCCTGATGCTACATGGCAGGAAGAGAGAGAGAACGAGAGATAGGAGGGGAGGGGACAGAGCATAGCCGAGGGAAGTAGGGGGTGGGGAGGGCAGAGCAGAGAGATAGGAGGGGAAGGGACAGAGCATAGCCGAGGGAAGTAGGGGGTGGGGAGGGCAGAGGAGAGAGAGGGGAGGGGACAGAGCATAGCTGAGGGAAGTAGGGGGTGGGGAGGGCAGAGGAGAGAGATAGGAGGGGAGGGAACAGAGCTTAGCTGAGGGAAGTAGGGGGTGGGGAGGGCAGAGGAGAGAGAGAGGAGGGGAGGGGACAGAGCATAGCCGAGGGAAGTAGGGGGTGGGGAGGCCAGAGGAGAGAGATAGGAGGGGAGGGGACAGAGCATAGCTGAGGGAAGTAGGAGGTGGGGAGGGCAGAGGAGAGAGATAGGAGGGGAGGGGACAGAGCATAGCTGAGGGAAGTAGGGGGTGGGGAGGGCAGAGGAGAGAGATAGGAGGGGAGGGGACAGAGCATAGCTGAGGGAAGTAGGGGGTGGGGAGGGCAGAGGAGAGAGAGAGGAGGGGAGGGGACAGAGCATAGCCGAGGGAAGTAGGGGGTGGGGAGGGCAGAGGAGAGAGAGAGGAGGGGAGGGGACAGAGCATAGCTGAGGGAAGTAGGCGTTATGAGGGTGCTGCGGCGCCCCGAGAAAAATACATGAATGTAATTCGATTTTTTTACTTTTTGTAAAACCATTTCCCCCCTGTGGTAGACCAGGGGGTTTGGTCAAGACGTTTACCCAGATCAGACACGAACAGAGTAGGATTAGCTCGGTTTCAAGGGTGTTTATTTAAATAATAAATCAAAAAGATAAAGATAGGTCTCCCCCATGAGACCCTCTCCGGGATACCGTCTTCTACGCTCCGGGTCTTGCTGTATCCTGTCCAGCACAAAAACTGAACTCCCGCCTCATACCTCTGCAACCGTCCCCAACTATACGGGAGTCCTTTCCTCCCCCACTCTCTCTGTGTGCTGCCCTTCTGGCAGCTTTATGGGCCTTGCACAGCTGGTGAGCAACCAGCCCCTGATTACTCACCAACTCCCAGTCAGCCACAATTAGTCCTGGCCGGAGATCCCGTCGAGACCTGGCACGTCCAGCAGATGGAGCCATCGGCTCGTGATGTATACTCTGTCTGTCACCAGGCCTCGACGAGTCTCCCCCAGGTGGCTGACCTGCTGTACGCCACACCCACTAGTAGTCCAGTACTGTATCAGTGGTTTGATATAGCCTTCTGTAGCGAGCCCAACATTAACCTCTTACCTATAGGTCTACATCATCATCCTCTGTCTGCATCCTAATCCCTACATGTAGTCTACCTACCTCTGGTATAATGCATTTCCACCTCTCACTCCATCAGTGTTGCTCTGTCTGCATCCTAATCCCTACCTGTAGTCTACCTACCTCTGGTATAATGCATTTCCACCTCTCACTCCATCAGTGTTGCTCTGTCTGCATCCTAATCCCTACCTGTAGTCTACCTACCTCTGGTATAATGCATTTCCACCTCTCACTCCATCAGTGTTGCTTGTCCATCTTCCTGAATTAAAAGATGAACAGATCAATATTGCTGCATAACGTCATTAAATATTGCTAAGTTATTTATCTATAGTGTGGATGTAGGGCTGTTTTTAGTATATAATGAGCACCCAGATGCTGCGTAGGCAACACAATAATATCAGACAGACAAACTGGCCCTGCTGCCTCCGTGTTGACTACTATGTTGCAATATGAATATTCTCAGAGTTGTCTTGTTGATACTAAATGTTTCAGTTTCTCTGAGCCGCCTCGTTCATTTATACAATGTTTCAATATTATCAGAGCCACCTTGTTGATGCAACGCTTCAGTATTCACAGAATGTTTCCTTTCCCTGGTGAATAATGCAGACAGGCAAATACAAAATGAGCTGGGTGCAGACATCATAAGGAACACTGACACAATGACACTGTCATAGTGTAACAGTATAACTTTAGACCGTCCCCTCGCCCCGACACGGGCGCGAACCAGGGACCCTCTGCACACATCAACAACTGACACCCACGAAGCATCGTTACCCATCGCTCCACAAAAGGGGAACCACTACTTAAATTCAAGGTCTCAAAGCGAATGACGTAATCGATTGAAACGCTATTAGCGCGCACCACCGACTAGCCATTTCACATCCGTTACAATAGTACACAATACGAACCGCTCCACAAGGGTGACTTCATATACATTATAGCAGGGGGTCGACAACGTTTTGTTTGACGACGCTTTTCAATTTACAAATGATCCTCCCATTTCTAAAGATCTGCGTGCCTGTATAACGCCCCACCCAGCAGACTGTCGACCAATCACGTTCACGTTGTCATGCTGCGTCACGCGGTTGCTAAACCAATCGTCACGTAATATCTTCTCAAAGTCAGTGTACTTCATGTCGAGAAACTGCCTATTTTCATCAAAAGTACGTACTGTCACGATCCCAAAGCTATACGATACTACAGACAGCAAGTTAATTATCTCACAAAGCTATACGATACTACAGATAGCAAGTTAATTATCTCACATCTCCGAAAATATCTGTAATGTTGTACTTCTTTTTGACAAAACTCATGATAATGTTGGGTTTTTAATCTAGAGCCCAATAGACTCCCGTTCAAACCTTGAAAGCCTCTCCTTGTCCCACAATCGCCCAGAATGCACCGCGCCGCCAATTGACATAGTAAGGACAACGTTTCCCACCTCCTCAAAATTATTTCTGAAGTTGTGAATGTTAGATTCCACTCTGTGAGACACATCGATCTGCAGGTTGAATATGGTGAGATTGTAAACTCCTAAATTGATAGTGCAGTTTGTTTAGGGGATTTAACAGCTAGATAGCTACTTCACATGCTGATATTGTCTTTGGTATTATTGTGTGTAGATACGTTTAGCTACCAGCCAGCAAAGCCCAGACAGAGAGCATTGCATTGTGGATGTTGTAGTCGACTTGAGCTGCAACAGATTTCCTCAACGATTTTCCATCTTGCTACCAACCTTATTATAACGCCAAAATGAAACATTTGTTTACAAAAAGTATTGTTCTCACATACAAGTATTATTTAACACTGTCAAGTAAAGGAATGAGTGGTGAATATTTTCATCTTGTATTTCATGATTTTCTTCATTCTTTGGTTGAGTCAGTTTGTCGTTATGCGTCCTTGTTGATTGAAGGCCTAAGAAATTCCTTTAATGTATTTTATTTACATGCATGTGTAGGATTTATCTGGCCTGGTCTGAATCCAGGCTGCATCACATCCGGCCGTGATTGGGAGTCCCGTAGGGCGTCGCACAATTGTCCCAGCGTCGTCTGGGTTAGGCCGGGGTAGGCCGTCATTGTAAATAAGAATTTGTTCTTAACTGATTTGCTTAGTTACATAAAGGTTATATAAAAAAATGATTTTATCTGGCATAGTTTACATTCAGCTGTTTTATGCTCTGGTTACTTTCACATTGATGTTGGTATTTGAAGTCAGCATTGAAGTGTGCATTATGCATCTATTTCATTGTACTGTTCCACCAGTAGAATAAATGAGTCAATGTAGCCTCTGTATGATGAGGTTGAGTAGTACATTGTACATCCATTCCACAGACCTTTAAACCCAATATAAACCTAATATCGCAGTGATAATTCATGTCTGGGGGCATTCATTTATGTTAGTTTTTGCTGTTCTCCAAATAGTATTTTAGAGTTTTTAAGTACAGTAAATTATCAGGTGGGGGGATTTCTACACACCCCATTTAGCCATACCCCAGGTTTAGCTGTATTTCTACACACCCCATTTAGCCATACCCTAGGTTTAGCTGTATTTCTACACATCCCATTTAGCCATACCCTAGGTTTAGTTGTATTTATACACATCCCATTTAGCCATACCCTAGGTTTAGCTGTATTTCTACACACCCCATTTAGCCATACCCTAGGTTTAGCTGTATTTCTACACATCCCATTTAGCCATGCCCTAGGTTTAGCCGTATTTCTACACACCCCATTTAGCCATGCCCTAGGTTTAGCTGTATTTCTACACATCCCATTTAGCCATACCCTAGGTTTAGCTGTATTTCTACACACCCCGTTTAGCCATGCCCTAGGTTTAGCTGTATTTCTACACACCCCATATAGCCATACCCTAGGTTTAGCTGTATTTCTACACACCCAAACTACTTGATGTGGCTATGGGACAGAGGAGGATGGGAGGGGAGATGGAGAGAGAGGGAGATGTCAACAGAGATGGGGCTGACAGAATAACATGCAGTCAACTCAATATCTTTTCATAACTGACTTCTCACCAGTGATGTCATCACAACCAATAACCTTTTCCACTCTTCCACTCTTAGTCCGACTCAGCCTGACCGGGACCTACGATATGAATTATTTTAAAAACAGACGAAAGCAAATTTGTTAAATTTGATTCCCCACACGTTTCAAGTAGACATCCGAACATCACACCTGCGGGACAGGTACAGGATGGCAACAACAACTGCCCGAGTTACACCAGGAACGCATAATCCCTCCATCAGTGCTCAGACTGTCCTCAATAGGCTGAGAGAGACTGGACTGAGGGCTTGTAGGCCTGTTGTAAGGCAGGTCCTCACCAGACATCACTGGCAACAACGTTGCATATGGGCACAAACCCACCGTCCCTGGTCCAGACAGGACTGGCAAAAAGTGCTCTTCACTGACAAGTCGCTGTTTTGTCTCACCAGGGGTGAGGAAGGAATGAGCGTTTACACCGAGGCCTGTACTCTGGATCGAGATCGATTGGAGGTGGAGGGTCCGTCATGGTCTGGGGCTGTGTGTCACAGCATCATCGGACTGAGCTTCTTGTCATTGCTGTCAATTTCAACGCTGTGCGTTACAGGGAAGATATCCTCCTCCCTCATGTGGTACTCTTCCAGCATGCTCATCCTGACATGACCCTCCAGCTTGACAATGCCACCAGCCATACTGCTCGTTCTGCGTATTATTTCCTGCAAGACAGGAATGTCAGTTTTCTGCCATGGCCAGCGAAGAGCCCGGATCTCAATCCCATTGAGCACTTCTGGGACCTGTTGGATCGGAGGGTGAGGGCTAGGCCCATTCTCCCCAGGAATGTTTCAAGGTCTGACAAAAACAGCTCTGTGACCTTTCACCTCAGATGAGGAGTGGAGATATTGGTGGATGTGCTGGAGATGCAAAAAATATCTCTAGTTTAAACAGATGGATTATGATGTCATTTACAAAATAGCCTCCAACACTCTACTCAGCAAATTGGATGCAGTCTATCACAGTGCCATCCGTTTTGTCACCGAAGCCCCGTATACCACCCACCACTGCGACCTGTATGCTCTCGTTGGCTGGCCCCCGCTTCATATTCCTTGCCAAACCCACTGGCTCCAGGTCATCAATAAGTCTTTGCTTGGTAAAGCCCCGCCTTATCTCAGCTCACTGGTCACCATAACAACACCCACCCTAGCACGCACCCCAGCAGGTATATTTCATTGGTCACCCCCAAAGCCAGCCCCTCCTTTTGCCACCTTTCCTTCCAGTTTTCTGCTGCCAATGACTGGAACGAATTGCAAAAATCACTGAAGCTGGAGACTTATATCTCCCTCACTAACTTTAAGCATCAGCTGTCAGAGCATTGTTACAGATCATTGAACCTGTATATAGCCCATCTGTAAATTGCCCACCCAACGACCTCATCCCCATATTCCTATTTATTTATTTGCTCCTTTGCACCCTAGTATCTCTACTTGCACATTCATCTTCTCCTCATCAATCACTTCAGTGTTTAATTGCTTAAAATGTCTTATGGCTGGGTGGCAGTATTGAGTAGCTTGGATGAAAATGTGCCCAGAGTAAACTGCCTACTACTCAGGCCCAGAGGCTAAGATATGCATATTATTAGTAGATTTTGATAGAAAACACTCTGAAGTTCCTAAAACGGTTTGAATGATGTCTGTGAGTATAACAGAACTAATATGGCAGGCAAAAACCTGAGAAAAAATCCAACCAGGAAGTGGGAAATCTGAGGTTTGTATGTTTGCCTATCCAATACACAGTGTCTGTGGGGTCATATTGTACTTCCTAAGGCTTCCACTAGATGTCAACAGTCTTTAGAACCTTGTTTGATGCCTCTACTGTGAAGAATGAGGGAAAGAGAGCTCTTTGAGTCAGGTGTGAGCATGAGCTGATGATGCGCGTTCACGTGAGAGCGACCTGTGTTCCATTACATTTCTGAAGACAAAGGAATTCTCCGGTTGAAACATTATTGAAGATTTATGTTAAAAACATCCTAAAGATTGATTCTATACATCGTTTAACATGTTTCTACGAACTGTAATGGAATTGTTTGACTTTTCGTCTGACCTGAGCGTCATGAATTTGGATTACTGGACTGAACGCGCGAACAAAAAGGAGGTATTTGGACATAAATGATGGACTATATCGAACAAAACAAACATTTATTGTGGAACTGGGATTCCTGGGAGTGCATTCTGATGAAGATCATCAAAGGTAAGTGAATATTTATAATGCTATTTCTGACATCTGTTGACTCCACAACATGGCGGATATCTGTATGGCTTATTTGGTCTCTGAGCGCTGAACTCAGATTATAGCATGGTGTGCTTTTTCCGTAAAGTTTTTTTGAAATCTGACACAGCGGTTGCATTAAGGAGACGTTTATCTAAAGTTCCATGTGTAATACTTGTATCTTTTATCAATGTTTATTATGAGTATTTCTGTAAATTGATGTGGCTCTCTGCAAAATCACTGGATGTTTTGGAGGCAAAACATTACTGAAGGTAACGCGCCAATGTAAACTAAGATTTTTGGATATAAATATGAACCTTGTTGAACAAAACGTACATGTATTGTGTAACATGAAGTCCTATGAGTGTCATCTGATGAAGATCATCAAAGGTTAGTGATTCATTTTATCTCTATTTCTGCTTTTTGTGACTCCTCTCTGTGGCTGGAAAAATGTCTGGGTTTTTCTGTGACTAGGTGCAGACCTAACATAATCGTTTGGTTTGCTTTCGTCGTAAAGCCTTTTGGAAATCGGACACTGTGGTGGGATTAACAACAAGTTCATCTTTAAAATGGTGTAAAATACATGTATGTCTAAGGAATTTTAATTATGAGATTTCTGTTGTTTTGAATTTGGCACCCTGCACTTTCACTGGCTGTTGTCAAATCGATCCCGTTAACGGGATCTCAGCTATAAGAAGTTAATTGTAATTATTTCGCCACTATGGCCTATTTATTGCCTTACCTCCCTAATCTTACTTAATTTGCACCCACTGTATATAGACTTTTCTATTGTGTTATTGACTATGTTTTGTTTATACCATGTGTAACTCTGTGTTGTTGTTTTTGTCGCACTGCTTTGCTTTGTCTTGGCCAGGTCGCAGTTGTAAATGAGAACTTGTTCTGAACTAGCCTACCTGGTTAAATAAAGGTGAAATAATATATAATTTTTTGATGGGGATTGTTTTTTAATGTTAATTTGATTTACAAATGCCCGCAGAAATTGTAGGCTAAGGGTTCAATTGTAAGTGAAAAGAGCATCTGCCAAACATGGATTGTGTGTGTGGGGGTACAGAGATGTGGTAGTCATATAATAATCATGCTGTGGTCTACATTTAGTTCATCATCAAGCAGACCAGATCATTAGAGATGGTGGGAGAGCCTGTTAGGCTGTTTAAAATGGAACAATATCATTTATATACTGTAGCATGAGACTGATACCTCTATATACATTTTAACAGGATTTGAGTGACGTTTTCTAAATGATTTTATAATAAATACACTGCTCAAAAAAATAAAGGGAACACTTAAACAACACAATGTAACTCCAAGTCAATCACACTTCTGTGAAATCGAACTGTCCACTTAGGAAGCAACACTGATTGAGGTCATTTTGAGGTCATTTTGCAGGGCTCTGGCAGTGCACCTCCTTGCACAAAGGCGGAGGTAGCGGTCCCGCTGCTGGGTTGTTGCCCTCCTACGGCCTCCTCCACGTCTCCTGATGTACTGGCCTGTCTCCTGGTAGCGCCTCCATGCTCTGGACACTACGCTGACAGACACAGCAAACCTTCTTGTCACAGCTCGCATTGATGTGCCATCCTAGATGAGCTGCACTACCTGAGCCACTTGTGTGGGTTGTAGACTCCGTCTCATGCTACCACTAGTGAGAGCACCGCCAGCATTCAAAAGTGACCAAAACATCAGCCAGGAAGCATAGGAACTGAGAAGTTGTCTGTGGTCACCACCTGCAGAATCACTCCTTTTTTGGGGGTGTCTTGCTAATTGCCTATAATTTCCACCTTTTGTCTATTCCATTTGCACAACAGCATGTGAAATTTATTGTCAATCAGTGTTGCTTCCTAAGTGGACAGTTTGATTTCATAGAAGTGTGATTGACTTGGAGTTACATTGTGTTGTTTAAGTGTTCCCTTTATTTTTTTGAGCAGTGTATATATAATACATTTTTCACGTAGACATCATGGTGTGTCCATCAATTTAAATCCCAACTTGTAAGGAAAGTATAAATAATAAAAATCCACAATGTATTGGACAGACCTATGAGGTCTAAAGGTCTGTCTTTCCAAGACATTCTGTTCATCTGCAAGCAGACCTGATGATTCTAGATGGTGGGAGAGCCTGTTATTTAAAATGGAAGAATATAACTTACTGTAGCCTATATAATGTAACAATGACAATAATCCCTTCATATATACTGTAGTTGAAGGTTATTTTAGTGTCATAAAAAGTGTTGATTAAAACAAATCAGGATGTTTGGTGGATGGATTCAGTGTAGATGTTCTGCTGTGTATCGAGGGGTTTATATGAAAGTGGTAGATTTGTAATTCTTTACAAGAGAAAGTTCTGGATTACTTTTCTTTGGGTGACCTCAGGCTACGGTCTTTGACAATTCAGCTACTTTGTTAACAGTTCTACAACTGTCACCTCATGTAACAGCTGATTTACTTAACTAAAGGCACATCTCAATATGTGGTCCAGGTGCCTTAGTGTTCCTATAAAAACCTGTGTCCAAACTCAGCATTAAATAGTATCTAATCAGAATAGTGTACAGAGAAGTTATTGCACCTATTGAAATGTAATGTGTTTATTCTGTTGCATTAAAAAAGTCACTGTTGCCTATTAGATCAATATCAGTGTGAACACGTCTGATTGGACTAGATCCATGTTGAGGTGAGACACGTCTGATTGAACTAGATCCATGTTGAGGTGAGACACGTCTGATTGAACTAGATCCATGTTGAGGTGAGACACGTCTGATTGAACTAGATCCATGTTGAGGTGAGACACGTCTGATTGGAATAGATCCACGTTGAGGTGAGACACGTCTGATTGGACTAGATCCATGTTGCGGTGAGACACATCTGATTGGACTAGATCCATGTTGAGGTGAGACACGTCTGATTGGACTAGATCCATGTTGAGGTGAGACACGTCTGATTGGACTAGATCCATGTTGAGGTGAGACACGTCTGATTGGACTAGATCCATGTTGAGGTGAGACACGTCTGATTGGACTAGATCCATGTTGCGGTGAGACACGTCTGATTGGACTAGATCCATGTTGCGGTGAGACACGTCTGATTGGACTAGATCCATGTTGCGGTGAGACACGTCTGATTGGACTAGATCCATGTTGCGGTGAGACACGTCTGATTGGACTAGATCCATGTTGCGGTGAGACACGTCTGATTGGACTAGATCCATGTTGCGGTGAGACACGTCTGATTGGACTAGATCCATGTTGAGGTGAGACACGTCTGATTGGACTAGATCCATGTTGAGGTGAGACACGTCTGATTGGACTAGATCCATGTTGCGGTGAGACACGTCTGATTGGACTAGATCCATGTTGAGGTGAGACGTCTGATTGGACTAGATCCATGTTGAGGTGAGACACGTCTGATTGGACTAGATCCATGTTGCGGTGAGACACGTCTGATTGGACTAGATCCATGTTGAGGTGAGGCCATTCCATGTCTTTATTGGTTTGTATGAGAAGGCAGTTTGGGAGTAGGAGGAGGAGAGTAGAGGAGAGGGGGTAGATGATGAGAGGGCGAGAAGAGAGAGGGGGAGAAGGGTAGAGGGGGATAAGAGGAGTGGGGGAGATGAAGGGGAAGAAGAGTAGATGAGGGGCAGAATAGGAGAAGAGAGATTGGGAGAAGAGGAGAACAGAGAGGGAGGAGAGGAGAAGGGGAGAAGAGGAAAGGGGGAAAAGAGGACAGGGGGGAGGGGAGGGGAGGGGAAGACAAGGAGAAGAGAAGAGAGACTGGGAGAAAAGGAGAGGAGAGGGGGAGAATAGGAGAGGGGTAGGAGAAGAGAGGAGGAGAGGGGTAGGAGAAGAGAGGGGGAGAGGGGAGGAGAAGAGAGGGAGAAGGGGAGAGGAGAGGTGGAGAAAAGGAGAAGAGAGCAGGGAGAAGAGAGGGGGGAGAAAAAGAGAGTGGGTGAATTGAAGGAGAGGGGGAGGAGAGAGAGGAGGAGAAGAGGAGAGGGACAGAAGGGGAGAATAGGAGAGGGGTAGGAGAAGAGAGGGGGAGAGGGGAGGAGAAGAGAGGGAGAGAAGGGGAGAAGAGAGCGGGGAGAAGAGATGGGGAGAAGTGGAGAGGGAGAGAAGGGGGGAGATGAGGAGAATAGAGGGTCAGAAGAGGAGAGGGGGAGAAGAGAGGGGGGAGAAAAAGAGAGTGGGTGAATTGAAGGAGAGGGGGAGGAGAGAGAGGGAGAGAAGAGGAGAAGAGGAGAGGGACAGAAGAGGAGAAGAGAGGGGGAGAAAATGAGAGGGGGTGAGGAGAAGGAAAGGGGGAGAAGAGAGACTGAGAGAAGACGAGAAGAGAGGGGAGAAGACGAGAAGAGAGGGGAGGGGAGAAGACGAGAAGAGAGGGGAGGGGAGAAGACGAGAGAGGGAGAAGAGAAGGGGGAGAAGGTGGGAGAGGGGGAGAAGAGGAGAAGAGAAGGGGGAGAAGGTGGGAGAGGGCGAGAAGAGGAGAAGAGAGACTGGGAGAAAAGGAGAGGAAAGGGGGAGAATAGGAGAGGGGTAGGAGAAGAGAGGAGGGGAGGGGAGGAGAAGAGAGGGAGAGAAGGGGAGAAGAGAGGTGGAGAAAAGGAGAAGAGATGGGGAGAGGGAGAGAAGAGAGGAGAGGGAGAAGAGAGACTGGGAGAAAAGGAGAGGAGAGGGGGAGAATAGGAGAGGGGTAGGAGAAGAGAGGGGGAGAGGGGAGGGGAAGAGAGGGAGAGAAGGGGAGAAGAGGTGGAGAAAAGGAGAAGAGAGCAGGGAGAAGAGATGTGGAGAGGGGGAGAAGGGGAGAATAGAGGGTCAGAAGAGGAGAGGGGAAGAAGAGAGTGGGGAGAAAAAGAGCGGTGAATTGAAGGAGAGGGGGAGAAGAGGAGAGAGAGGGAGAGAAGAGGAGAAGAGGAGAGGGACAGAAGAGGAGATGAGAGGGGGAGAAAATGAGAGGGGGAGAAGAGGAGAGGGGGTGAAGAGAAGGAAAGGGGGAGAAGAGGGGGAGAAGAGAGACAGAGAAGAGGAGAGGGGGAGAAGGGGGAAGAAGGGGGGAGGGGAGAAGACGAGAAGAGAGGGGAGGGGAGAAGACGAGAGAGGGAGAAGAGAAGGGGGAGAAGGTGGAAGAGGAGGAGAAGAGAGACTGGGAGAAGAGGAGAGGGGGAGGAGAAGAGAGGGGGAGAGGGGAGGAGAAGAGAGGGAGAGAAGGGGAGAAGAGATGGGGAGAAGTGGAGAGGGAGAGAAGAGAGGAGAGGGGGAGGAGAAGAGAGGGGGGAGAAAAGGTGAGTGGGGAGAAGAGGTAAGTGGGAGAAGAGGGGAGGGGAGAAGAGGAAAGGGGGAGAAGAGAGGGGAGAGGAGCAGAGGTGAGAGTGGAGTGGAAGAAGAGGAGAGGGGGAGAAGAGGAGAAGTGAGGGAGGAGTAGAGAGGGGGAGAAAATGAGAGGGGGAGAAGAGGAGAGGGGGTGAAGAGAAGGAAAGGGGGAGAAGAGGGGGAGAAGAGAGACTGAGAGAAGAGGAGAGGGGGAGAAGGGGGAAGAAGAGGGGAGGGGAGAAGAAGAGAAGAGAGGGGAGGGGAGAAGAGGGGAGGGGAGAAGACGAGAAGAGAGGGGAGGGGAGAAGAGGAAAGGGGGAGAAGAGAGGGGAGAGGAGCAGAGGTGAGAGTGGAGTGGAAGAAGAGGAGAGGGGGAGAAGAGGAGAAGTGAGGGAGGAGTAGAGAGGGGAAGAAGATGAGGGGGGTGCTGAAGAAGAGGAGAAGAGAGGGGGAGAAGGGAGGAGAAGAGGAGAGGGAGAAGAGCAGAGGTGGGAGGGGAAGAAGCGGATAGGGAGAGGAGAGGGGGAGAAGAGAAGAGGAGAGGGGGAGAAGAGAAGAGGAGAGGGGGAGAAGAGGAGAGGAGAGGGGGAGAAGAGGAGAAGAGAGTGGATGAGGGATGAGAATTGGAGAGGGATTGAAGAGCAGAGGGGTGAGGGGAGATGGGGAAGAAGAGTAGAGGGGAGAGAAGAGGAGATGGGAGGGGTAGAATTGGGGAGGAGAAGAGAGGAGGAGGAGAGAAGAGTATAAGAGGAGAGGGGGTGGAGAAGAGAGGGGGAGAAGAGGAGAAGAGAGGGGGAGAAGAGGAGAGGGGGAGAAGAGGAGAGGGGGAGGAGAGGGGGAGAAGAGGAGAGGGGGAGAAGAGGAGAGGAGAGGGGGAGAAGAGGAGAGGAGAGGGGGAGGAGAGGGGGAGGAGAGGAGAGGGGGAGGAGAGGAGAGGGGGAGGAGAGGGGGAGTAGAGTAGAGGAGAGGGGGAGAAGAGTAGAGGAGAGGGGGAGAAGAGGAGAGGGGAGAAGAGGAGAGGGGAGGGGGAGAAGAGTAGAGGAGAGGGGGAGAAGAGTAGAGGAGAGGAGAGGGGGAGGAGAGGGGGAGAAGAGGAGAGGGGGAGAAGAGGAGAGGGGGAGAAGAGAAGAGGAGAGGAGAGGGGGAGTAGAGGAGAGGAGAGGGGGAGTAGAGGAGAGGAGAGGGGGAGAAGAGTAGAGGAGAGGGGGAGGAGAGGGGGAGAAGAGTAGAGGAGAGGGGGAGAAGAGTAGAGGAGAGGGGAGGAGAGGGGTAGAAGAGAGAGAAGACAGGGGAAAGTCTCTGAGCTCTTCATTAACTCAATTCTCCTGACAATGTTTGTCTATGGAGATTGCATGGCTGAGTGCTTGATTTTATACATCTGTCAGAAGGGAAGTGGCTGAAATAGAATCCACTAATTTGAAGGGTGTCCACATACTTTTGTATATATAGTGTATGTACACATGTGTGTTGTTGCACCATACCAACGATAAGCCTGTCTTCCCATCACATCATGAAAGGTCATGTTGATGTTCATTTAACCTCTGTCTCTCTCTTCCTCTGACTCCTCCCTTTCTCCTCTGTCTCTCTCTTCCTCTGACTCCTCCCTTTCTCCTTTGTCTCTCTCTTCCTCTGACTCCTCCCTTTCTCCTCTCTCTCTCTTCCTCTGACTCCTCCCTTTCTCCTCTGTCTCTCTCTTCCTCTGACTCCTCCCTTTCTCCTCTGTCTCTCTCTTCCTCTGACTCCTCCCTTTCTCCTCTGACTCCTCCCTTTCTCCTTTGTCTCTCTCTTCCTCTGACTCCTCCCTTTCTCCTCTGTCTCTCTCTTCCTCTGACTCCTCCCTTTCTCCTCTGACTCCTCCCTTTCTCCTCTGTCTCTCTCTTCCTCTGCCTCCCTTTCTCCTTTGTCTCTCTCTTCCTCTGACTCCTCCCTTTCTCCTCTGTCTCTCTCTTTCTCCTCTGTCTCTTTCTCTCTCTTTCTCCTCTGTCTCTCTCTTTCTCCTCAGATCTCCAGGCTCAAAGCGTCAGTCCACCAGGTAGGTAGAGTATAAATCTACAGTGATTATAGCAGTTCAATATTAGTCAACTTTATTATCCCACATGGAGAAATTCATGTGTCCATACAAACCATTCTAAAACCCAATAACAAGTACTGTTTTATGGAACTACCAATACTTGTCAACCACAAAGCATTACTGCTGTTAGAATAACAGAATCACTGTCATCATCTGTCCTCACCACTGTGTTTTCCTCTCTGCTGTTTACAGCTGAATACTCAGTCAGACTGGTGGATGGGACCACTTCCTGTTCTGGGACAGTGGAAGTCTTCTACAGAGGAGAGTGGTCAGGTCTATGTTTTATGTGGTGGAGAATGATGATAGAGGTTAAGGTTGTGTGTAGAGAGCTGGACTGTGGGAATCCTGTAGCTGAATCTATTGGACCTTTGATTGAAGATGGAAGAAGAGGAGTCAGACTGGGTGGTTGCTATGGAAATGAGTCTTCTATTAGACAGTGTGACATCAGAGAAGGAGAACATGGTGACTGTGATGGTGAATATTATCATCATGTGACCTGTTCAGGTAAGAGACTGGTCATATTGAGAGATTTATTTATACATTATACAATATTACCATGTATCATGTTTTATGTGTTTTTATTTCATTTAAATAGAGGGAGAGATGTCAGATGTATTTAAACATTATATTTGTGTTTGTCATATTGGTTTATGGGAGATGTTCATGGGCAGATCATTGTAGTTCAGATGGTACTGAAGTGAAGCTGCCTGATGGATGTCCAGCTGTTTATTTTCTATAAAGTGAAGTGAACTTATTCCTGTCTCCTGCCTGCATTATTCCCAACCCGATCCTGAGTGACTAAGAACCCATTTCTACCTCTTACAGTATCAAACATAGCAAACTACAATCTTTTATCCAACATATTTGTGTTTAGTCCTTGACAGTGTCATCAACAAAACTGATTGAATGTTCAACCAACTCTTTTTCTCCAGAGTCTGTGCGGCTTGTGGATGGAGCTGGTCTCTGCTCTGGGAGAGTGGAGGTGAAGTCCAATCAGTCCTGGGCCTCAGTGTGTGAAGCTGACTTTGACCGGCAGGATGCAGAGGTAGTCTGTGGGGAGCTTGGCTGTGGGGCTCCTGCAGCTCTACAGGGGGGGCTCTATGAAGGAGGTGAGGGTCAGACCTGGGATAAAGAGTTCCAGTGTAAAGGCAATGAGTCCCTTCTCCTGGACTGTGACACCTCACACAGAAAACACAACACCTGCCTACCTGGTAATGCTGTTGGACTCACCTGCTCAGGTAAGAAACAGTTTGTCACTCAATCAACATTGTTTCTCACCTGGAGTGAAGAATATGAGAGACAATATAGGTGTGTTTTAGTGAGAAAATAGTAAGATTACTGTCTCTCTCTTTTCTTTTCTCAGAGCCTGATGATGTGAGGCTGGTGGGAGGAGGCAGTCGCTGTGCTGGTGGAGTGGAGCGGTACGACCAGGGAGAGTGGAGGACTGTGGGATCTGATGACGAGGACCAGGAGGATGTAGCTGCAGTAGTGTGTAGACAGCTGGGTTGTGGCTCCACTGTTTCAGTACTAACTGGAAACACCACTAGAGGGTTTGAAGTTTCCTGTTCTGGGTCTGAGTCTTCACTGAGGGAGTGTTCCAGAAGTTCTGATCTCCTTCCTGTATTCACAGTGATCTGCTCAGGTAATAACAACATATTATAATTATATTCAACTGATTTCCTTCATTCATACAACTTCCTCTGCACCTCTCATGATGACTGTTTAGCTTGTCAGTCTGCTTTACTAAATAGATCACTCAGTCAAGTAGGAATGAAATACAATTTAAATATCCCAGAATGCTTTGTATTTGAGTGTTATCTCAGTGAACGTCTCTACTCACTACCACTGTCACATGTCATGTTATTGTCATATCTAAATGAGGAAAGTAGTTGAGGAGCTACGTTTTCTTTTTCTCTCCAATAATAAATAAATAATAAATAAATTAGACGACGTACGAACACGAATATCCAACTGCACATAAATAACTGTAACATCTTATGTTTCACGGAATCGTGGCTGAATGATGACATGGATACTCAGATAACAGGATATACGCTGCACCGGCTAAATAGAACAGCACACTCCGGAAAGACGAGGGGGGCGGTCTGTGCATATTTGTGAACAACAGCTGGTGCACGAAATCTAAGGAAGTCTCTAGATTTTGCTCGCCTGAAGTAGAGTATCTTATGATAAACTGTAGACCACATTATTTGCATAGAGTTTTCATCTATACTCTTCGTGGCTGTTTATTTACCACTACAGACGGATGCTGGTACTAAGACCGCACTCAGTCAGCTGTATAAGGAAAAGAGCAAACAGGAAACCACTCACCCAGAGGCGGCGCTCCTAGTGGCCGGAGACTTTAATGCAGGGAAACTTAAATCAGTTTTACCTAATTTCTATCAACATGTTAAATGCGCAACCAGAGTGAAAAAAACTAGATCACCTCTGCTCCACACACAGAGACACATACAAAGCTCTCCCTCGCCCTCCATTTGGTAAATCTGACCACAATACTATCCTCCTGATTCCTGCTTACAAGCTCAAATTAAAGTAGGAAGCACCAGTGACTCGGGTTTTTAAAAAAGTGGTCAGATGAAGCAGATAATAAACTACAGGACTGTTTTGCTATCACAGACTGGAACATGTTCCGGGATTCTTCCGATTACATTGAGGAGTACACCACATCATTCACTGGCTTTATAAATATCTTCATCAGGGACATCATCCCCACAGTAGCTGTACGTACAAACACCAACCAGAAGCCATGAATTACAGGCAACATTCGTACTGAGCTAAAGGGTAGAGCTGCCGCTGTCAAGGTGCTGGACTCTAACCCGGAAGCTTATAAGAAATCCTGCTATGCCCTCCGACGAACCATCAAACAAGCAAAACGTCAATACAGGGCTAAGACTGAATCGTACTACACCAGCTCCAATGCAGGGCTTGCAAACTATTACAGACTTCAAAGGAAGCACTTCCGCAAGCTTCCCAGTGAGAGGAGCCTAAAAGATTAGCTAAATCACTTCTGTGCTCGCTTCGAGGCAAGCCACACTGAGGCATGCATGAGAGCCCCAGCTGTTCTGGATGACTGTGTGATCACGCTCTCAGTAGTCGATGTGAGTAAGACATTTAAACAGATCAACATTCACAAGGCCGCAGGGCCAGACAGATTACCAGGACGTGTGCTCCGTGCTTGTGCTGACCAACTGTCAGGTGTCTTCACTGACATTTTCAACATGTCCCTGATTGAGTCTGTAATACCAACATGTTTCAAGCAGACCACCATAGTCCCTGTACCCAAGAAGACTAAGGCAACCTGCCTAATTGACTACAGACCCGAAGCACTCACGTCCGTAGCCATGAAGTGATTTGAAAGGCTGGTCAAGGCTCACTTCAACACCATTATCCCAGAAACCCTAGACCCACTCCAATTTGCATACCGCCCCAACAGATCCACAGATGATGCAATCTCTACTGCACTCCACACTGCCCTTTCCCACCTGGACAAAAGGAACACCTATTTGAGAATGCTACTCATTGATTACAGCTCAGCATTCAACACCATAGTGCCCTCAAAGCTCATCACTAAGCTAAGGATCTTGGGACTAAACACCTCCGTCTACAACTGGATCCTGGACTTCCTGACGGGCCGCCCCCAGGTGGTGAGGGTAGGTAGCAACACATCTGCCACGCTGAACCTCAACACTGGAGCCCCTCAGGGTTTTGTGCTCAGTCCCCTCCTGTATTCCCTGTTCACCCATGACTGCGTGGCCAGGCACGACTCCAATACCATCATTAAGTTTGCAGACGACAGAGACAACAACAAGCCTATAGGGAGGACGTCAGAGACCTGGCCGGGTGGTGTCAGAATAACAACCTGTCCCTCAACGTAACCAAGACAAAGGAGATGATTGTGGACTAAAGGAAAGGGAGGACCGAGCACGCCCCCATTCTCATTGACGGGGCTGTAGTGGAGCTGGTTGAGAGCTTCAAGTTCCTTGGTGTCCACATCACCAACAAACTAGAATGGTCCAAACACACCAAGACAGTCGTAAAGAGGGCACGACAAAACCTATTCCCACTCAGGAAACTAAAAAGATTTGGCATGGGTCCTCAGATCCTCAAAAGGTTCTACAGCTGCATCATCGAGAGCATCCTGACTGGTTGCATCACTGCCTGGTATGGTAACTGCTCAGCCTCCAACTGCAAGGCCCTACAGAGGGTAGTGCCAGTATGGCCCAGTACATCACTGGGGCTAAGCTGCACGGTGTCAGAGGAAGGCCCTAAACAATTGTCAAAGAACCAGCCACCCCAGTCATAGACTGTTCTCTCTACCACTGCACGGCAAGCGTTACCGGAGGGCCAAGTCTAGGACCAAAAGGCTTATCAACAGTTTTTACCCCCAATCCGTAAGACTCCTGAACAGGGCATCAAATGGCTACCCGGACTTTAACGCTGCTGGTACTTTCTGTTTATCATATGTGCATAGTCACCTTAACTATACATTCTTGCACATACTACCTCAATTAGCCCGACTAACCAGTGCCTGTATATCCTGTCTAGCCCCGGGGTTCCGCTAGCGGAACCCCCCCCACATTCCACTGAAAAGGCAGCGCGCGAAATTCTAAAATATTTTTTAGAAATATTTAACTTTCACACATTAACAAGTCCAATACAGCAAATGAAAGATAAACATCTTGTGAATCCAGCCAACATGTCCGATTTATAAAATGTTTTACAGCGAAAACACCACGTATATTTATGTTAGCATTGGCGCGTTACGTGCAGTAATGTTTGATTCCAAAACATCTGCCGATTTTGCAGAAATACTCATAATAAACATTGATAAAAGATGCAAGTGTTATTCACATAATTAAAGATAAACTTATCCTCTATGCAACCGCTGTGTCAGATTTCAAAATAAACTTCACGGAAAAAGATTAATCTGAGAACGGCGTTTAGAGCACAATCCAGCCAAAGAAATAGTCGCCATTTTGGCGTCAACA
This sequence comes from Salvelinus namaycush, assembly GCF_016432855.1. Classification (NCBI taxonomy): domain Eukaryota; kingdom Metazoa; phylum Chordata; class Actinopteri; order Salmoniformes; family Salmonidae; genus Salvelinus; species Salvelinus namaycush. Next base: position 27,665 of record NW_024058424.1, on the reverse strand, counting down.
AAAGCTACAAAAACACTATAAATATGCACTTACCTTCGAATAACTTCATCAGAAGGCACTCCCAGGATTCCCAGATCGACAGAAATGACTGAAAAGTTCCATAAAGCCCATCATTTAGCCACTTGTTGTTAGCATGTTCAGCCCAGGAATCCATTTTCATGACGCACGAGAAATCCCTCCTGATAAAAACTCAAAAAGTTCCGTTACAGGTCGTAGAAACAGGTCAAATGATGTTTGCAATCCATATTTAGTATGTGTTTTACATTAATCATCAATAAGGATCCAACCGGAGAATTTAATTGTCTGAAGAAAGAGCATTGGAACTAGAGCTCTCTCTCTCCCTCGCGCGCAAATCCAGACTAAGAATTCTGACGACCACTCACTAAAACAGCTCCTATGAGCCCCTCCTTTATAGTAGAATCATAAGACTAAAATCTAAAGACGGCGACATCTAGTGGAAGCCCTAGGCAGTGTTTGTTCAGTCATATCTAGAAGGGGTACCATTTGACACTGTTTTGAAAATCGAGTTCTCATTTCCTGATTTGACCTCTTCTCAGGTTTTTGTCTGCCAAATGAGTTCTGTTATACTTACAGAAATAATCCAAACAGTTTTAGAAACTTCAGAGTGTTTTCTATACAATAGTAATAATAATATGCATGTATTACCTTCTGGGACAGAGTATGAGGAAATTTCGTTTGGGCACGCAATTTGTTCAAAGTGGAAACACTGCCCCCTATCCCGATGAAGATATAGCCTCTCTACTGTATATAGTCTCGCCACTGTATATAGCCTCTCTACTGTATATAGCCTCTCTACTGTATATAGCCTCTCTACTGTATATAGCCTCTCTACTGTATATAGCCTCGCTACTGTATATAGCCTCTCTACAGTATATAGCCTCTCTACTGTATATAGCCTCTCTACTGTATATAACCTCTCTACTGTATATAACCTCACTACTGTATATAACCTCTACTGTATATAGCCTCTATACTGTATATAGCCTCACTACTGTATATAGCCTCTCTACTGTATATAGCCTCTCTACTGTATATAGCCTCTCTACTGTATATAGTCTCTCTACTGTATTTTGCCTCACTACTGTTATTATTCACTGTCTTTTTACTGTTGTTTTTTCCCCTTACTAATCTATTGTTCACATAATACCTGTCACGTTCCTGACCTTATTTCCTTTGTTTAGTCTTTGTTTAGTTGGTCAGGACGTGAGCTGGGTGGGTATATTCTATGTTTTGTGTCTCATTGGTTTAGGTGTGTCTGATCGGCCTGATATGGTTCTCAATCAGAGGCAGGTGTTTTACGTTGTCTCTGATTGGGAACCATATTTAGGTAGGCTGTGTTCACTGTTTGTTTGTGGGTGATTGTTCCTGTTCATTGCGTTCTTTGTTTTCACGAGGTTCACATGTTCAGGTCTGTAGCGTCGTTGGTTTCATTTCTGTTTATTGTTTTGTTCGTGTTTAATAAGTGTTCCAATAAATATGGAAACGTACCACGCTGCGATTTGGTCCTCCTCTCTTCCATCCAACGACGAAAGCCGTTACAATACCTATTTTATTTTACTACTATTGTCAAAGACCTCAGGCTACGGTCTTTGACAATTCAGCTACTTTGTTAACAGTCCTACAACTGTCACCTCATGTAACAGCTGATTTACTTAACTAAAGGCACATCTCAATATGTGGTCCAGGTGCCTTAGTGTTCCTATAAAAACCTGTGTCCAAACTCACCATTAAATAGTATCTAATCAGAATAGTGTACAGAGATAAGTTATTGCACCTATTGAAATGTAATGTGTTTTTTAGTGTTTATTTTGTTGCATTAAAAAAGTCACTGTTGCCTATTAGATCAATATCAGTGTGAACACGTCTGATTGGACTAGATCCACGTTGAGGTGAGACACGTCTGATTGGACTAGATCCACGTTGAGGTGAGACACGTCTGATTGGACTAGATCCACGTTGAGGTGAGACACGTCTGATTGGACTAGATCCACGTTGAGGTGAGACACGTCTGATTGGACTAGATCCACGTTGAGGTGAGACACGTCTGATTGGACTAGATCCATGTTGAGGTGAGACACGTCTGATTGGACTAGATCCATGTTGAGGTGAGACACGTCTGATTGGACTAGATCCATGTTGGGGTGAGACACGTCTGATTGGACTAGATCCACGTTGAGGTGAGACGTCTGATTGGACTAGATCCATGTTGAGAGGGGAGGGGGTAAAGACAAGAGGGTGAGAAGAGAAGAGGAGGGGGGAAGAGAAGAGGAGAAGAAAGGGAGAGAAGAGGAGAAGAGAGGGGGAGGAGAGGAGAGGGGGGGAGAGGAGAGGAGAAGAGATGGGGGAAAGAGGAGAAGAGGTGGAGAGAAGGGTAGAGGTGGAGGAGAAGAGAAGAGAGGGGTAGAAGAGGGAGAAAAGGAGAAGAGGGGGAGAAGAGAGGGGGAGATTAGAGGGGGTAGAGAGGGGAGAAGAAAAGTGAGAGGAGGAGAGGAGTGGACAGGGGGAGAAGAGGAGAGGAGTGGAGGGAGAATGAGAGGGGGAAGAGAGGGGCAGAAGTGGGGAAGGAGAGGAGAGGGTTGGAAAAGATGAGAGGGGAGAAGAGGGGAGGGGAGAAGAGAAGAGGAGAGGGGGAGAGATAGGGGGAGGATAGGAGAAGAGAGGGGGGGTGTGGAGAGGGGGGAGAATAGGAGAGCGGGGAGGGGGAGAAGAGAAGAGTAGATGAGATGGGGGAGAAGAGAAGGGGGGAGAAGATTAGAAGAGAGGTGAGGAAGAGAAGGGAGAGGGGAGAGGAGAAGAGAAGATGGGGGAGGGGAGGGGAGAAGGGGGGGAGGAGAAGAGAAGAGAGGGAGAAGAGATGGGGGAAAGAGGAGAAGAGATGGGGGAAAGAGGAGAAGAGAGGGGGAGAAGAGAAAAGGGGGAGAAGAGGAGAAGAGAAGAGAGGGGGAAAGAGGAGAAGAGATGAGGAGAAGAGAGGGGGAGAAGAAGGGTAGAGGTGGAGAAGAGGAGAAGAGAGGGGGAGAAGAGGTGAACAGAGTGTCAAAAGAGAAGAAGAGAGGGGCGGAAGGGGAGAAGAGGAGAGGAGAGGGTTGGAGAAGAGAGGGAGAGAAGAGAAGAGGGGGAGAAGAGGTGGAGAAGAGGAGAGGGGGAGGGGAGAAGAGGGGGAGAAGAGGAGAGGTGCAGAAGAGGAAAGGGGAGAAGGGGGGAGAAGATTAGAAAAGAGGTGGAGAAGAGAGAGGAAGAGAAGGGAGAGGGGAGAAGAGAAGATGGGGGAGAAGAGGGGAGGAGAAGAGATGGGGAGAACAGAAGAGGAGAGGAGGGTGTAGAAGAGAGGGGGAGGAGACGAGAAGAGAGGGGGAGCTGGGAGAGGGGGAGGAGTGTAGAGGAGAGGGTAGCGGGGTGGAGAAGGGAGGGGCAGAAGAGGAGAAGAGAGGGGGAGAAGTGGAGAGGGGAGAAGAAAAGTGAGAGGAGAAGGGGAGAGGAGAGGACAAGGGGAGGAGAGGAGGGAGAATGAGAGGGGGAGAAGAGGAGAATAGAGTGTCAAAAGAGGAGAAGAGAGGGGCAGACGTGGGGAAGGGGAGGAGAGGAGAGAAGAGGAGAGGTAGAGAAGAGGAGAGGGGGAGAGGGGGAGTGGAGAGGGGGGAAAGAGGAGAAGAGGGGGGAGGTGTGGAGAGGGGGGAGAATAGGGGAGGGGGAGAAGAGAAGAGTAGATGAGATGGGGGAGAAGAGGAGAGGTGCAGAAGAGGAGAGGGGAGAAGGGGGGAGAAGATTAGAAGAGAGGTGGAGAAGAGAAGATGGGAGAGGAGAGAAGGTGGGGAGAAGAGGAGAGGGTGAAAAGCAGAGAATTGAAGAGAGGAGAAGAGATGGGGGAAAGAGGAGAAGAGATGGGGAGAAGAGGAGAAGGGGAGAAGAGGAGAAGAGAGAAAGAGAGGGGAGGAGAGGAGAAGAGAGGGGGAGAAGAAGGGTAGAAGAGGAGAAGAGATGGGGATAAGAGGAGAGAAGAGGAGAGGGGGAGAAGAGTAGAGGGGGGAAGAGAAGAGAGGGGGAGGAGAAGAGAGGGGGAGAAGAGGAGAAAAGAGAGGGAGCTGGGAGAGTGGGAGGAGTGTAGAGGAGAGGAGAGCGGGGTGGAGAAGGGAGGGGGAGAAGAGGAGAAAAGAGAGGGAGCTGGGAGAGTGGGAGGAGTGTAGAGGAGAGGAGAGCGGGGTGGAGAAGGGAGGGGCAGAAGAGGAGAAGAGAGGGGGGAAAAGAGGAGAAAGAGAGGGGGAGAAGTGGAGAGGGGAGAAGAAAAGTGAAAGGAGGAGAGGAGAGGACAGGGGGAGAAGAGGACAGGGGGAGAAGAGAAGAGGAGTGGAGGGAGAATGAGAGGGGGAGAAGAGGAGAATAGATTGTCAAAAGAGGAGAAGAGAGGTGCAGAAGTGGGGAAGGAGAGGAGAGGGGAGAAGATTAGAAGAGAGGTGGAGAAGAGAGAGGAAGAGAAGGGAGAGGATAGGAGAAGAGAAGAGAAGAGGGGGAGTAGGGGGGGAGAAGAGGAGAATTGAGGAGAGGAGAGGGGGGAAAGAGGAGAAGAGAGGGAGAGAAGAGAAGAGTAGAGGTGGAGAAGAGGAGAAGAGAGGAGAGGAGATGGGGAAAGAGGAGATGAGATGGGGAGAAGAAAGGGGGAAAGAGGAGAAGAGAGGGGGAGAAGAAGGGTAGAGGTGGAGAAGAGGAGAGGAGGGGGGAGGGGAAGAGAGGAGGGTGTAGAAGAGAGGGGGAGAAGAGGAGAAGAGAGGGGGAGGAGAGGGAGAAGAGGAAAGGGGGAGAAGAGGAGAGAGGGAGAAGAGAGGGGGAGAAGAGGAAAGGGTGAGAAGAGGAGAGGGGGAGGAGTGTAGAGGAGAGGAGTGGGGGAACAGAGGAGAAGAGAGGGGGAGAAGAGGAGAAGAGAGGGGGAGAAGGGGGGTAGAAGAGAGTGGGAGAAAAGGAGAAGAGGGGGGAGAAGATTAGAGGGAAGAAGAGAAGATGAGGAGAGGGGGAGGAGAGAGGGAGAAGAGAGGGGAAGATTAGTAGAAGAGAGAGGGAGAAGTGGAGTAGAGAGGACAATAAGAGGAGAAGAGAGGACAATAAGAGGAGAAGTGAGGGAGAGGAGAGGAAGAGAAGAGGGGAGGGGGATAAGAGGAGAGGAGAGGGGGATAAGAGTAGAGGAGAGGAGAGGAGAGGAGAGGAGAGGAGAGGAGAGGAGAGGAGTTGGTGGATTATGAAATTTGACTATCTGACTTGGAAAGGTGGTATCCTATGATGTTGTCATGTTGAAAGTCACTGAGCTCTTCATTAAGGCCATTCTACTGACAATGTTTGTCTATGGAGATTGCATGGCTGAGTGCTTGATTTTATACATCTGTCAGGAAGGGGTGTGGCTGAAATAGAATCCACTCATTTGAAGCGTGTCCACATACTTTTGTATATATAGTGTATGTACACATGTGTGTTGTTGCACCATACCAACGATAAGCCTGTCTTCCCATCACATCATGAAAGGTCATGTTGATGTTCATTTAACCTCTGTCTCTCTCTTCCTCTGACTCCTCCCTTTCTCCTCTGTCTCTCTCTTCCTCTGACTCCTCCCTTTCTCCTCTGTCTCTCTCTTCCTCTGACTCCTCCCTTTCTCCTCTGTCTCTCTCTTCCTCTTCCTCCCTTTCTCCTCTGTCTCTCTCTTCCTCTGACTCCTCCCCTTTTCCTCTGTCTCTCTCTTCCTCTGACTCCTCCCTTTCTCCTCTGTCTCTCTCTTCCTCTGACTCCTCCCTTTCTCCTCTGTCTCTCTCTTCCTCTGACTCCTCCCTTTCTCCTCTGTCTCTCTCTTCCTCTGACTCCTCCCTTTCTCCTCTGTCTCTCTCTTCCTCTGACTCCTCCCTTTCTCCTCTGTCTCTCTCTTCCTCTGACTCCTCCCTTTCTCCTCTGTCTCTCTCTTCCTCTGACTCCTCCCTTTCTCCTCTGTCTCTCTCTTCCTCTGACTCCTCCCTTTCTCCTCTGTCTCTCTCTTCCTCTGACTCCTCCCTTTCTCCTCTGTCTCTCACTTCCTCTGACTCCTCCCTTTCTCCTCTGTCTCTCTCTTCCTCTGACTCCTCCCTTTCTCCTCTGTCTCTCTCTTCCTCTGACTCCTCCCTTTCTCCTCTGTCTCTCTCTTCCTCTGACTCCTCCCTTTCTCCTCTGTCTCTCTCTTCCTCTGACTCCTCCCTTTCTCCTCTGTCTCTCTCTTCCTCTGACTCCTCCCTTTCTCCTCTGTCTCTCTCTTCCTCTGACTCCTCCCTTTCTCCTTTGTTTCTCTCTGTCTCCTCAGATCTCCAGGCTCAAAGCGTCCGTCCACTAGGTAGGTAGAGTATAAATCTACAGTGATTATAGCAGTTCAATATTAGTCAACTTTATTATCCCACATGGAGAAATTCATGTGTCCATACAAACCATTCTAAAACCCAATAACAAGTACTGTTTTATGGAACTACCAATACTTGTCAACCACAAAGCATTACTGCTGTTAGAATAACAGAATCACTGTCATCATCTGTCCTCACCACTGTGTTTTCCTCTCTGCTGTTTACAGCTGAATACTCAGTCAGACTGGTGGATGAGACCACTTCCTGTTCTGGGACAGTGGAAGTCTTCAACAGAGGAGAGTGGTTGGGTGCATGTTCTGGGTGGTGGAGCATGATGAGAGAGGCTAAGATTGTGTGTAGACAGCTGGACTGTGGGAATGTTGTGGCTGAATCTAGAGGACCTCTGTTTGGAAAGAGAAGAAGAGCAGTCAGACTAGGTGGTTGTTATGCAAATGAGTCGTCTGTTAGACAGTGTGACGTCATAGGACGTGGTGTCTGTAATGGTGGATATTATCGTCATGTGACCTGTTCAGGTAAGAGACTGGTCATATTGAGAGATTTATTTGTACATTATACAATATTACCATGTATCATGTGTTTTTATTTCATTTAAATAGAGGGAGAGATGTCAGATGTATTTAAACATTATATTTGTGTTTGTCATATTGGTTTATGGGAGATGTTCATGGGCAGATCATTGTAGTTCAGATGGTACTGAAGTGAAGCTGCCTGATGGATGTCCAGCTGTTTATTTTCTATAAAGTGAAGTGAACTTATTCCTGTCTCCTGCCTGCATTATTCCCAACCCGATCCTGAGTGACTAAGAACCCATTTCTACCTCTTACAGTATCAAACATAGCAAACTACAATCTTTTATCCAACATATTTGTGTTTAGTCCTCGACAGTGTCATCAACAAAACTGATTGAATGTTCAACCAACTCTTTTTCTCCAGAGTCTGTGCGGCTTGTGGATGGAGCTGGTCTCTGCTCTGGGAGAGTGGAGGTGAAGTCCTATCAGTCCTGGGCCTCAGTGTGTGAAGCTGACTTTGACCGGCAGGATGCAGAGGTAGTCTGTGGGGAGCTTGGCTGTGGGGCTCCTGCAGCTCTACAGGGGGGGCTCTATGGAGGAGGTGAGGGTCAGACCTGGGATAAAGAGTTCCAGTGTAAAGGCAATGAGTCCCTTCTCCTGGACTGTGACACCTCAGACAGAAAACACAACACCTGCCTACCTGGTAATGCTGTTGGACTCACCTGCTCAGGTAAGGAACAGTTTGTCACTCAATCAACATTGTTTCTCACCTGGAGTGAAGAATATGAGAGACAATATAGGTGTGTTTTAGTGAGAAAATAGTAAGATTACTGTCTCTCTCTTTTCTTTTCTCAGAGCCTGATGATGTGAGGCTGGTGGGAGGAGGCAGTCGCTGTGCTGGTGGAGTGGAGTGGTACGACCAGGGAGAGTGGAGGACTGTGGGAACTCAAGACTGGGACCAGGAGGATGTAGCTGCAGTAGTGTGTAGACAGATGGGTTGTGGCTCCACTGTTTCAGTACCACCTGGAAACACCACTGGAGGGTTGTTAGTTTACTGTTATGGGTCTGAGTCTTCACTGAGGGAGTGTTCCAGAAGATATGATCTCTCTCCTGGACTCACAGTGATCTGCTCAGGTAATAACAAGATATTATAATTATATTCAACTGATTTCCTTCATTCATACAACTTCCTCTGCACCTCTCATGATGACTGTTTAGCTTGTCAGTCTGCTTTGCAAAATAGATCACTCAGTCAAGTAGGAATGAAATACAATTTAAATATCCCAGAATGCTTTTGTATTTGAGTGTTATCTCAGTGAACGTCTCTACTCACTACCACTGTCACATGTCATGTTATTGTCATATCTAAATGAGGAAAGTAGTTGAGGAGCTACGTTTTCTTTTTCTCTCCTCTTGTTCCAGATGTCCTGCTTAAGCCTGATATCAACATATGTTGTCTTAGTGACTGTAGGCCCACTACTCATGTTGCCCTGTGAGGGAGGGTGGCTGGCACTGTTACATGCTGATGTTATTGTCATATCTATAGGAAACTAGTTGAAGAGGTTTTTCTTCTTCTCTTTTATTGTTACAGATCTCCTGGTCCAGCCTGATATCTCCCTGACTGACTCAATGGGAGGGGTCTCCAGGGGCCACCAGGGGCCCGAGGTGTTCAGGGGCTACAGCTTCACCATCACCTGCTCCACTCAGCCACAGTACCCAGGAGGCTCCTTCCTCCTCACGTTCACAGGCTCCAACAGAACACAGACCCAGCCAGCTGTCAATCACTCTGCTGCCTTCCTCTTCCCTGCTGCAGATGACTCCCACCAAGGGAACTACAGCTGTGTTTATGACAATTATGTTTTCTCTCATAACTTCTCCTCTGAGAGTGAGCTCCTCTCCCTCACCATCACAGGTAACTGAACATGAACCAGACTTATAACTTTGTCATTGACAGATTTGCCACAGATCTATGTGATGATAATCAGTCCCCTCATCAAAGGTGTTTCTGTTGGCAGCCTCTCCTCTGCCAGCATTCATCATCAGACACGTTGTAGTGCTGCTGCTCCTACTAACAACCATCACCACCTCCTACCTGTACTACAAGGTAAAGACATTTACTCAGACGTTACAAGTCATTTAAACTAGAGAGTGAGGGTGAGGGGGAGAGGGAGGGAGGGAGAGAGAATGGAGATACTAGAGAGTAAATGTCTGACTGTTGGTGCTGTGTCTCCCTAGCCCACCAGGAGGCAGAAGAGAGTGAACAGGGTGAGCAGCATGGATCTTGATGTCAATGCCGTGGAGATGGTCTCTCTGAGCTCCAGAGCTGAAGCTGGAACGGGAGAGGAGAGAGCAGCCCAGGGGACGGAGTAGGAGTAGAATGAAGCTGACCCTACATGCTGATCTTAGGTCAGTTTTGTGTTTTAAATCGATGGTCAGCAGTGGACTGGTGTTTAAAATGTGGTGACAAACCTGAAGTGGTTCTAATTTTAATAACAAGTTCAGAATTAGTTTATCTTTCTAGAACCTTGGAAGAAATCTAAAAGGAGTGACTGCAACCACCATTATTCTTTTTAGTTTGGTTTTTACCACCAGGGTAACATGGGGTTCTGGGTAACATGGGGTTTGGGTAACGTGGGGTTTTGGGTAACATGGGGTTCAAGGTAACATGGGGTTTTGGGTAACATGGGGTTTTGGGTAACATGGGGTTTTGGGTAACATGGGGTTTTGGGTAACATGGGGTTTTGGGTAACATGGGGTTTGGGTAACATGGGGTTTTGGGTAACATGGGGTTTTGGGTAACATGGGGTTTTAATTATTTGAAGAGAGTAGCTCAATTACATCTGACTTGTGTTCCAGACTGTATTGCTTTTTGCTTTTGTCTTAATGTCTTTAGTCTTTGTCTTTATCTTATTTGGTGTCTATTAGATTCTTTATCTTAGTTAGTGTCTCTTAGATTCTTTATCTTATTTAGTGTCTCTCAGATTCTTTATCTTATTTAGTGTCTATTAGATTCTTTATCTTATTTAGTGTCTCTTAATCTTATTTAGTGTCTCTTAGATTCTTTATCTTATTTAGTGTCTCTTAGATTCTTTATCTTATTTAGTGTCTCTTAGATTCTTTATCTTATTTAGTGTCTCTTAGATTCTTTATCTTATTTAGTGTCCCTTAGATTCTTTATCTTATTTAGTGTTTCTTAGATTCTTTATCTTATTTAGTGTCTCTTAGGATTCTTTATCTTATTTAGTGTCTCTTAGATTCTTTATCTTGAAGTGTCTCCATTATTAATTCATGTATTATTATAATCATCTGTTCATTCTTTGTGTTTTGAAACATTTTTTAATAAAGGGGTTTGTTGTTGTTGTTTACCTCATGATGTTATTGATTATAAATGTTATGATATTGATTATTGATTATGAAGTAGATTATTGTTATGATGTTTCTCTCTAAACTGCCATGTAATCAACTGAATGCTTTTAATAAAATGACAGGCTGTCAGTCTTGTGTGATTCCCCTCTTGGACAGACTACAACATACAGTATGAATTAACTGAGATCAGTCTGTGTGATTCCCCTCTTGGACAGATTACAACATACAGTATGAATTAACTGGTCATACATTTGGCAGGAGGTTAGGAAGTGCATCTCAGTTTCCACCTCATTTTGTGGGCTGTGTGCACATAGCCTGTCTTCTCTTGAGAGCCAGGCACCCACCTGTATATAGTCTTGCTATTGTTATTTTACTGCTGCTCTTTAATTACTTTTTACTCTTTAATTACTTGTTACAGGCCAATCCAAGCTGTATTGTTCAGTAGGATAATAGTAGACCAACCCAAGCTGTACTGTTCAGTAGGATAATAGTAGACCAACCCAAGCTGTATTGTTCAGTAGGATAATAGTAGACCAACCCAAGCTGTATTGTTCAGTAGGATAATAGTAGACCAACCCAAGCTGTTCTGTTCAGTAGGATAACAGTAGACCAACCAAACTGTACTGTTCAGTAGGATAATAGTAGACCAACCCAAGCTGTACTGGTCAGTAGGATAATAGTAGACCAACCCAAGCTGTACTGTTCAGTAGGATAATAGTAGACCAACCCAAGCTGTATTGTTCAGTAGGATAATAGTAGACCAACCCAAGCTGTTCTGTTCAGTAGGATAACAGTAGACCAACCAAACTGTACTGTTCAGTAGGATAATAGTAGACCAACCCAAGCTGTACTGGTCAGTAGGATAATAGTAGACCAACCCAAGCTGTACTGTTCAGTAGGATAATAGTAGACCAACCCAAGCTGTACTGTTCAGCAGGATAATAGTAGGATAATAGTAGACCAACCCAAGCTGTACTGTTCAGTAGGATAATAGTAGACCAACCCAAGCTGTACTGTTCAGTATGATAATAATAGACCAACCCAAGCTGTACTGTTCAGTAGGATAATAGTAGACTAACCCAAGCTGTACTGTTCAGTAGGATAATAGTAGACCAACCCAAGCTGTACTGTTCAGTATGATAATAGTAGACCAACCCAAGCTGTACTGTTCAGTAGGATAATAGTAGACCAACCCAAGCTGTACTGTTCAGTAGGATAATAGTAGGCCAACCCAAGCTGTACTGTTCAGTAGGATAATAGTAGACCAACCCAAGCTGTACTGGTCAGTAGGATAATAGTAGGCCAACCCAAGCTGTACTGTTCAGTAGGATAATAGTAGACCAACCCAAGCTGTACTGTTCAGTAGGATAATAGTAGACCAACCCAAGCTGTACTGTTCAGTAGGATAATAGTAGACCAACCCAAGCTGTACTGTTCAGTAGGATAATAGTAGACCAACCCAAGCTGTACTGTTCAGTAGGATAATAGTAGACCAACCCAAGCTGTACTGGTCAGTAGGATAATAGTAGACCAACCCAAGCTGTTCTGTTCAGTAGGATAATAGTAGACTAACCCAAGCTGTACTGTTCAGTAGGATAATAGTAGGCCAACCCAAGCTGTACTGTTCAGTAGGATAATAGTAGACCAACCCAAGCTGTACTGTTCAGTAGGATAATAGTAGACCAACCCAAGCTGTACTGTTCAGTAGGATAATAGTAGACCAACCCAAGCTGTACTGTTCAGTAGGATAATAGTAGACCAACCCAAGCTGTACTGTTCAGTAGGATAATAGTAGACCAACCCAAGCTGTACTGGTCAGTAGGATAATAGTAGACCAACCCAAGCTGTTCTGTTCAGTAGGATAATAGTAGACTAACCCAAGCTGTACTGTTCAGTAGGATAATAGTAGACCAACCCAAGCTGTACTGTTCAGTAGGATAATAGTAGACCAACCCAAGCTGTACTGTTCAGTAGGATAATAGTATTACTATTATTGAAACAGAGAAACTGAGTCAGAAATTCACAGGTTTCAAAATTTCTCTCATTTTCCCCCCAGGTTTTTGTTCTCAAAGTCGGACTTTTTTAAACAGAAAACCAATACAATTGTATGTTCTAAGTCCATAACAATGCTTAAACCACATCAGGAGACCACAATTGAGGTTTGGGAAAAAAAATTGAGAGTAGTTCCCCTTTAATTCAAGTGTGCAGGCACCTAGCAGTGTTTCTGTAGTACAGGCACCTAGCACTATTGTTGGATTAGCAGTGTTTCTGTAGTACAGGCACCTAGCACTATTGTTGGATTAGCAGTGTTTATCTAGTACAGGCACCTAGCACTATTGTTGGATTAGCAGTGTTTCTGTAGTACAGGCACCTAGCACTATTGTTGGATTAGCAGTGTTTCTATAGTACAGGCACCTAGCACTATTGTTGGATTAGCAGTGTTTCTATAGTACAGGCACCTAGTACTATTGTTGGATTAGCAGTGTTTCTGTAGTACAGGCACCTAACACTATTGTTGGATTAGCAGTGTTTCTGTAGTACAGGCACCTAGCACTATTGTTGGATTAGCAGTGTTTCTGTAGTACAGGCACCTAACACTATTGTTGGATTAGCAGTGTTTCTGTAGTACAGGCACCTAGCACTATTGTTGGATTAGCAGTGTTTATCTAGTACAGGCACCTAGCACTATTGTTGGATTAGCAGTGTTTCTGTAGTACAGGCACCTAGCACTATTGTTGGATTAGCAGTGTTTCTGTAGTACAGGCACCTAGCACTATTGTTGGATTAGTAGTGTTTCTGTAGTACAGGCACCTAGCACTATTGTTGGATTAGCAGTGTTTATATAGTACAGGCACCTAGCACTATTGTTGGATTAGCAGTGTTTCTGTAGTACAGGCACCTGGTGTAACCAACTTCACATAGCCCCCCAGAAGAAAGGCACACGGACACCCACACTTCAGGTTGACTCAGTTTTTATCTGCAGTAAAAGATATCAAACAGTGATGACAGGCATTGACAGGACAGTCACATGTTCACTGCTCTCAGACTGAATCCACAAAGTGATTGTATAGTATACATGCGATGTGTTTAGAAAATAACAAAAAATACAGAAAAGTATACCTGCAGTAAAATAAATCAAACAGTGATGACAGGCACTGACAGGACGGTCACAGCCACACGTTCACTGGTTAGGTAGGACACAAGATATCTGTTAGATAGGAGCAACAGTAGTGTTACATGGTTAGGTAGCACACAAGATATCTGTTAGATAGGAGCAACAGTAGTGATACATGGTTAGGTAGGACACAAGATATCTGTTAGATAGGAGCAACAGTAGTGATACATGGTTAGGTAGGACACAAGATATCTGTTAGATAGTAGCAACAGTAGTGATACATGGTTAGGTAGGACTCAAGATATCTGTTAGATAGGAGCAACAGTAGTGATACATGGTTAGGTAGGACACAATATATCTGTTAGATAGGAGCAACAGTAGTGACACATGGTTAGGTAGGACACAAGATATCTGTTAGATAGGAGCAACAGTAGTGATACATGGTTAGGTAGGACACAAGATATCTGTTAGATAGGAGCAACAGTAGTGATACATGGTTAGGTAGGACACAAGATATCTGTTAGATAGGAGCAACAGTAGTGATACATGGTTAGGTAGGACACAAGATATCTGTTAGATAGGAGCAACAGTAACGTTATTGATACATACCCTCAATGTGAAGTGATATTAATCCATAAATACAGAGCACAAGTACAACCCTTTTATAAAAACCTTTAAAGGTAGTTAGAAAATAAACATTCACTTAATATTTCAATAAGTCACCTGCTAGTAAATCACCTGCTGGCAATAGCTGGCGTGACATTGTAGTGCAGAGACCAACGGTGCTAGTTAGCTCGTCATTAACACGGCTAGCTAAGACAGCAAAAACTTGGTTAACTGGCTGAAATAGGTCTTCAATTCATGAACGGCAAAATAAATATATACATAGTCACATTCGCTATTGCCTTTAGGATATATGAACCAGTTTTCCAAAAACACTATTGTGTTATACAGTTTTAAACAGTGTTTATGTACAGAGGAAGAGGACTCGAACCTGCTCTCAGAATATCTCTCAGACTGAGGAGCGGGCAGACCAACTTCCCAAATAGGGGAGAAGCACTCAAAACACACTAGTTGTTCTTTCAAAGAAAATAATACAAAAATGGTAAGTCCGAAGACCTCTCGTATTACCAACCTTACTACAATGGCAGTAAATATTTTTTATGAATTCAGTAACACACAATGAAAGGAAACTGTATTTACATCACCCCTTTTCCTGAGGTGAATGGTTTCACCCACTACTCTCCGGAACTGAGGCTTTGAGATCTACAGTTTCACGTTGTTACACTTTTGATGAGCAAAATGTAATATTCATATGTCTAAACATACTGAATTGTAATTGGATGCATTTTACCGCCGTATCATACTGTGCAATGATTGGTTAAGACCACACAGATGGTTAGGTCATGGTCAGTTGATCATGGTTGGAGATACGTGAACATGCCAGTTGTAGCTAGCTAATAAAGAACTACGTTAAGAAATATCCTGTAGTACTGCATTTTATTATTTTGTACAAAGCGTGCAAAACAAGACAGGTGACTTCATATACATTATAGCAGGGGGTCGGCAACGTTTTTCAATTTACAAATGAGCCTCCAATTTCTAAAGATCTGCGTGCCTGTATAACGCCCCACCCAGCGGACTGTCGACCAATCACGTTCACGTTGTCATGCCGCGTCACGCGGTTGCTAAACCAATCGTAACGTAATCCCTTCTCAGTCAGTGTACTTCATGTCGAGAAACTGCCTATTTTCATCAAAAGTACGTACTGTCACGATCCCAAAGCTATACGATACTACAGATAGCAAGTTAATTATCTCACATCTCCGAAAATATCTGTAATGTTGTACTTCTTTTTGACAAAATTCATGCAATGTTGGGTTTTTAATCTAGAGCCCAATAGACTCCCATTCAAACTTTGAAAGAGCGCTCTCCTTGTCCCACAATCACCCAGAATGCACCGCACCGCATATTGACATAGAAAAGGCAACGTTTTCCATCTACGCAAAATTAATTCTGAAGTTGTGAATGTTAGATTCCACTCTGTGAGACACATCGATCTGCAGGTTGAATATGGTGAGATTGTAGACTCCTAAATTGATAGTGCAGTTTGTTTAGGTGAACAGCTAGTTAGCTACTTCGCATGCTGATATTGTCTTTGGTATTATTGTGTGTAGATACGTTTAGCTACCAGCCAGCCCCACGCAGAGAGCATTGCATTGTGGATTTTGTAGTCGACTTGAGCTGCAACAGATTTCCACAACGATGTTCCATCTTGTTACCAACCTTATTATTAGGGATGCACCGATATTACATTTTTGGCCGATACAGATATCCAATATTTTCCTTGCCAAAAAGAAACCATACCGATAACCAATATAAAACATATTGTGACCTTTTAAGCATTCTAGTACAGTTAAATAGTTAATGTGTGGGGTCATTTCTGTTAGTTTTTGCTGTTCTCCAAATAGTACTTTAGAGTTTATAGTACAGTAAATTAGTAAATTAGCTTCAACTGGTGGAGGGATTCTACACCCCATTTAGCCATACCCTAGGTTTAGCTGTATTTCTACACACCCCATTTAGCCATACCCTAGGTTTAGCTGTATTTCTACACACCCCATTTAGCCATACCCTAGGTTTAGCTGTATTTCTACACATCCCATTTAGCCATACCCTAGGTTTAGCTGTATTTCTACACATCCCATTTAGCCATACCCTAGGTTTAGCTGTATTTCTACACACCCCATTTAGCCATACCCTGCGTGCAAAACAAAACACATAACAGCTAATAACGTAGCTAAATAT
Organism: Salvelinus namaycush; assembly: GCF_016432855.1. Taxonomy (NCBI): domain Eukaryota; kingdom Metazoa; phylum Chordata; class Actinopteri; order Salmoniformes; family Salmonidae; genus Salvelinus; species Salvelinus namaycush. Next base: position 11,484 of record NW_024058424.1, on the reverse strand, counting down.
TAACATTATCCCCAATCGAGATATCTGTCCGTCGTTTCAGCTCCAACTGAACTTAAAGGTGCATTTCAGACACACATCTTCGTGGCCATTCAGGATGTAGTGTACTCGGACTGTCTAGCTCTAGCTAATAACACAGCATAGTAGGCTATTGGTTGACAGACAGACGCTAATCAGATCACATCACCGCCAGATAATTAACTAAAGATGCTGAAAATGGAGGGACTCGGGCCGAAGATGGACCCGGAAGAGATGAAGATGTGGTGTCTTCGGTCAGGAACTTTCTCCTCCATGTCGCCCTGCTCCGAGTCAGTAAGTATTGGACCAGAAGCTAGTCGGGTTTCCCTATGATGTCAACTGTGTAGCCTGGCAGGTCCCAGATCTGTTTGTGTTTTTGCCCAGAGTCATGTATTCATGTCTAAATACATGGCTCTGCTTTGGTCTATTCCATTGATATTGTCAAACTGAACATTGCATTGAACATGTGAGTCATTTAGCAGACGCTCTTATCCAGAGAGACTTACAGTAGTGAGTGGATACATTTTCATACGTTGCATTGGCAGGACAATTCCATTAGTAGTTGGGAGGAGAGCAGAAACAGCCTAACACCTACGCTGATACTGTGTAACCTGTCTGCAGTCAACCAGCCATCCAGACTGAAGTGAAGGCCTTATTACAGAATGAAAACACCTTCTCTTTCGTCGGCATGGCAACCTGTAAACATGTCAGTGGTGTCACAATGTTGCACAACAGCAGCAGAACATTGGACGGAGGGTCATTGTATCATTACACAGTGTCCCTGTCAATTCTACTGTATTGGTACATGTGGTATTACAATACATTAGATCTGTAGACGGCAGCATTGAAACAATTTCCAACACAAAGTCAACTAGCAACCTACTCTGTTTCAGTGCTGGTTAAATATCCCACTGATTTTATTCTGCTGTTAGAGGCCATCAGTAGAGACAGTCAGGAAAATAGTCTTTATAGCTAGTTTGTTTCTGTCAAACCATGGGAAGTGTGTCTATATAGGTAAGTATATATACAATTAGGATTTTACTTTAAGGTCAAATGTAATTTAACTGTCTAGTTGTTTTATTTATGTTTTAACCTTTATTTAACTAGGCAAGTCAGTTAAGAACAAATTCTAATTTTCAATGACGGTCTAGGAACAGTGGGTTAACTGCCTTGTTCAGGGGCAGCTCGGGGATTTGAATATATCTACACTCTTAAATAAAAGGTGCTATCTAGAACCTAGAAGGATTCTTCCACTGTCCCCATAGGAGAACCCTTTGAAGAACCCTTTTAGTTCCAGGTAGAACCCTTTTGGGTTCCATTTAAGAGGGTTCTTCATGGAACCAACATGAGTCAAATGTACTGTCTAGTTGTGAAGAGAATCGAAATATGTTGTTTACTGATCTCCTCTCCATTCTAGCACCATACGTTCTGTTGTTTACTGATCTCCTCTCCATTCTAGCACCATACGTTCTGTTGTTTACTGATCTCCTCTCCATTCTAGCACCATACGTTCTGTTGTTTACTGATCTCCTCTCCATTCTAGCACCATACGTTCTGTTGTTTACTGATCTCCTCTCCATTCTAGCACCATACGTTCTGTTGTTTACTGATCTCCTCTCCATTCTAGCACCATACGTTCTTCAGAAGCTGGACAGCATATGAATAGAATCCATCTTCTCTCACCCTCGACCCTCAAGACCTACATCACACAAGATGCTTCAGAATAACAACAACAACAAGCTGGTGAAGTTGCTACCCAACAGGAACAACCCTGACAACAACAACAACAAGCTGGTGAAGTTGCTACCCAACAGGAACAAACATGACAACAACAACAACAACAAGCTGATGAAGTTGCTACCCAACAGGAACAAACATGACAACAACAACAACAACAAGCTGGTGAAGTTGCTACCCAACAGGAACAACCATGACAACAACAACAACAACAAGTTGGTAAAGTTGCTACCCAACAGGAACAACCCTGACAACAACAACAAGCTGGTGAAGTTGCTACCCAACAGGAACAACCCTGACAACAACAACAACAACAAGCTGGTGAAGTTGCTACCCAACAGGAACAACCCTGACAACAACAACAACAACAAGCTGGTGAAGTTGCTACCCAACAGGAACAACCATGACAACAACAACAAGCTGATGAAGTTGCTACCCAACAGGAACAACCATGACAACAACAACAAGCTGATGAAGTTGCTATCCAACAGGAACAACCCTGACAACAACAACAACAACAACAAGCTGGTGAAGTTGCTACCCAACAGGAACAACCCTGACAACAACAACAACAAGCTGGTGAAGTTGCTACCCAACAGGAACAACCATGACAACAACAACAACAAGCTGGTGAAGTTGCTACCCAACAGGAACAACCCTGACAACAACAACAACAACAACAAGCTGGTGAAGTTGCTACCCAACAGGAACAACCATGACAACAACAACAACAAGCTGATGAAGTTGCTACCCAACAGGAACAACCATGACAACAACAACAACAAGCTGGTGAAGTTGCTACCGAACAGGAACAACCATAACAACAACAACAACAAGCTGGTGAAGTTGCTACCCAACAGGAACAACCATGACAACAACAACAACAAGCTGGTGAAGTTGCTACCGAACAGGAACAACCATGACAACAACAACAAGCTGGTGAAGTTGTTACCCAACAGGAACAACCATGACAAAAACAACAACAACAAGCTGGTGAAGTTGCTACCCAACAGGAACAACCATGACAACAACAACAACAACAAGCTGGTGAAGTTGCTACCCAACAGGAACAACCATGACAACAACAACAACAACAAGCTGGTGAAGTTGCTACCCAACAGGAACAACCATGACAACAACAACAACAAGCTGGTGAAGTTACTTCCCAACAGGAACAACCATGACAACAACAACAACAACAACAACAAGCTGGTGAAGTTACTTCCCAACGGGAACAACCATGACAACAACAACAACAACAAGCTGGTGAAGTTGCTTCCCAACAGGAACAATCATGACAACAACAACAAGCTGGTGAAGTTGCTACCCAACAGGAACAACCATGACAACAACAACAACAACAAGCTGATGAAGTTGCTACCCAAAAGGAACAACCATGACAACAACAACAAGCTGATGAAGTTGCTACCCAACAGGAACAACCATGACAACAACAACAAGCTGATGAAGTTGCTACCCAACAGGAACAACCATGACAACAACAACAAGCTGATGAAGTTGCTACCCAACAGGAACAACCATGACAACAACAATAAGCTGGTGAAGTTGCTACCCAACAGGAACAACCATGACAATAACAACAACAAGCTGGTGAAGTTGCTACCCAACAGGAACAACCATGACAACAACAACAACAACAAGCTGGTGAAGTTGCTACCCAACAGGAACAACCATGACAACAACAACAACAACAAGCTGGTGAAGTTGCTACCCAACAGGAACAACCATGACAACAACAACAACAAGCTGGTGAAGTTGCTACCCAACAGGAACAACCCTGACAACAACAACAAGCTGATGAAGTTGCTACCCAACAGGAACAACCATGACAACAACAACAAGCTGATGAAGTTGCTACCCAACAGGAACAACCATGACAACAACAACAACAAGCTGGTGAAGTTGCTACCCAACAGGAACAACCATGACAACAACAACAACAACAAGCTGGTGAAGTTGCTACCCAACAGGAACAACCCTGACAACAACAACAACAAGCTGGTGAAGTTGCTACCCAACAGGAACAACCATGACAACAACAACAACAACAAGCTGGTGAAGTTGCTACCCAACAGGAACAACCATGACAACAACAACAACAACAAGCTGGTGAAGTTGCTACCCAACAGGAACAAACATGACAACAACAACAACAACAAGCTGATGAAGTTGCTACCCAACAGGAACAAACATGACAACAACAACAACAAGCTGGTGAAGTTGCTACCCAACAGGAACAACCATGACAACAACAACAACAACAAGCTGGTGAAGTTGCTACCCAACAGGAACAACCATGACAACAACAACAACAACAAGTTGGTAAAGTTGCTACCCAACAGGAACAACCCTGACAACAACAACAAGCTGGTGAAGTTGCTACCCAACAGGAACAACCCTGACAACAACAACAACAACAAGCTGGTGAAGTTGCTACCCAACAGGAACAACCATGACGACAACAACAACAAGCTGGTGAAGTTGCTACCCAACAGGAACAACCATGACAACAACAACAAGCTGATGAAGTTGCTACCCAACAGGAACAACCATGACAACAACAACAAGCTGATGAAGTTGCTATCCAACAGGAACAACCCTGACAACAACAACAACAACAACAACAACAAGCTGGTGAAGTTGCTACCCAACAGGAACAACCCTGACAACAACAACAACAAGCTGGTGAAGTTGCTACCCAACAGGAACAACCATGACAACAACAACAACAACAACAACAACAAGCTGGTGAAGTTGCTACCCAACAGGAACAACCATGACAACAACAACAACAAGCTGGTGAAGTTGCTACCCAACAGGAACAACCATGACAACAACAACAACAAGCTGGTGAAGTTGCTACCCAACAGGAACAACCATGACAACAACAACAACAAGCTGGTGAAGTTGCTACCGAACAGGAACAACCATGACAACAACAACAACAACAAGCTGGTGAAGTTGCTACCCAACAGGAACAACCATGACAACAACAACAACAACAAGCTGGTGAAGTTGCTACCCAACAGGAACAACCCTGACAACAACAACAAGCTGATGAAGTTGCTACCCAACAGGAACAACCATGACAACAACAACAACAACAAGCTGGTGAAGTTGCTACCGAACAGGAACAACCATGACAACAACAACAACAAGCTGGTGAAGTTACTTCCCAACAGGAACAACCATGACAACAACAACAACAACAACAACAAGCTGGTGAAGTTACTTCCCAACGGGAACAACCATGACAACAACAACAACAACAAGCTGGTGAAGTTGCTTCCCAACAGGAACAATCATGACAACAACAACAAGCTGATGAAGTTGCTACCCAACAGGAACAACCATGACAACAACAACAACAACAAGCTGATGAAGTTGCTACCCAAAAGGAACAACCATGACAACAACAACAAGCTGATGAAGTTGCTACCCAACAGGAACAACCATGACAACAACAACAAGCTGATGAAGTTGCTACCCAACAGGAACAACCATGACAACAACAACAAGCTGATGAAGTTGCTACCCAACAGGAACAACCATGACAACAACAATAAGCTGGTGAAGTTGCTACCCAACAGGAACAACCATGACAATAACAACAACAAGCTGGTGAAGTTGCTACCCAACAGGAACAACCATGACAACAACAACAACAACAAGCTGGTGAAGTTGCTACCCAACAGGAACAACCATGACAACAACAACAACAAGCTGGTGAAGTTGCTACCCAACAGGAACAACCATGACAACAACAACAACAAGCTGGTGAAGTTGCTACCCAACAGGAACAACCCTGACAACAACAACAAGCTGATGAAGTTGCTACCCAACAGGAACAACCATGACAACAACAACAAGCTGATGAAGTTGCTACCCAACAGGAACAACCATGACAACAACAACAACAACAAGCTGATGAAGTTGCTACCCAACAGGAACAACCATGACAACAACAACAAGCTGATGAAGTTGCTACCCAACAGTAACAACCATGACAACAACAACAAGCTGATGAAGTTGCTACCCAACAGGAACAACCATGACAATAACAACAACAACAAGCTGGTGAAGTTGCTACCCAACAGTAACAACCATGACAATAACAACAACAACAAGCTGGTGAAGTTGCTACCCAACAGGAACAACCATGACAACAACAACAACAAGCTGGTGAAGTTACTTCCCAACAGGAACAACCATGACAACAACAACAACAACAAGCTGGTGAAGTTACTTCCCAACGGGAACAATCATGACAACAACAACAACAACAAGCTGGTGAAGTTGCTACCCAACAGGAACAACCATGACAACAACAACAACAACAAGCTGGTGAAGTTGCTTCCCAACAGGAACAACCATGACAACAACAACAAGCTGATGAAGTTGCTACCCAACAGGAACAACCATGACAACAACAACAACAACAAGCTGGTGAAGTTGCTACCCAACAGGAACAACCATGACAACAACAACAAGCTGGTGAAGTTACTTCCCAACAGGAACAACCATGACAACAACAACAACAACAACAACAAGCTGGTGAAGTTACTTCCCAACGGGAACAACCATGACAACAACAACAACAACAAGCTGGTGAAGTTGCTTCCCAAAAGGAACAACCATGACAACAACAACAAGCTGATGAAGTTGCTACCCAACAGGAACAACCATGACAACAACAACAAGCTGATGAAGTTGCTACCCAACAGGAACAACCATGACAACAACAACAAGCTGATGAAGTTGCTACCCAACAGGAACAACCATGACAACAACAACAAGCTGGTGAAGTTGCTACCCAACAGGAACAACCATGACAACAACAACAACAACAAGCTGGTGAAGTTGCTACCCAACAGGAACAACCATGACAACAACAACAACAACAAGCTGGTGAAGTTGCTACCCAACAGGAACAACCATGACAACAACAACAACAAGCTGGTGAAGTTGCTACCCAACAGGAACAACCCTGACAACAACAACAAGCTGATGAAGTTGCTACCCAACAGGAACAACCATGACAACAACAACAAGCTGATGAAGTTGCTACCCAACAGGAACAACCATGACAACAACAACAACAACAAGCTGATGAAGTTGCTACCCAACAGGAACAACCATGACAACAACAACAAGCTGATGAAGTTGCTACCCAACAGTAACAACCATGACAACAACAACAAGCTGATGAAGTTGCTACCCAACAGGAACAACCATGACAATAACAACAACAACAAGCTGGTGAAGTTGCTACCCAACAGGAACAACCATGACAATAACAACAACAACAAGCTGGTGAAGTTGCTACCCAACAGGAACAACCATGACAACAACAACAAGCTGGTGAAGTTGCTACCCAACAGGAACAACCATGACAACAACAACAAGCTGGTGAAGTTGCTACCCAACAGCAACAACCATGACAACAACAACAACAACCAGCTGGTGAAGCTGCTACCCAACAGGAACAACCAATATGTTTAAGTTATATATTCTACCAAGTGTTAATGTCACCACCATGGATGTTTAAGTTATATAGTCTACCAAGTGTTAATGTCACCATCATGGATGTTTAAGTTATATATTCTACCAAGTGTTAATGTCACCACCATGGATGTTTAAGTTATATATTCTACCAAGTGTTAATGTCACCACCATGGATGTTTAAGTTATATAGTCTACCAAGTGTTAATGTCACCACCATGGATGTTTAAGTTATATAGTCTACCAAGTGTTAATGTCACCACCATGGATGTTTAAGTTATATATTCTACCAAGTGTTAATGTCACCACCATGGATGTTTAAGTTATATAGTCTACCAAGTGTTAATGTCACCACCATGGATGTTTAAGTTATATATTCTACCAAGTGTTAATGTCACCACCATGGAGGTTTAAGTTATATAGTCTACCAAGTGTCAATGTCACCACCATGGATGTTTAAGTTATATAGTCTACCAAGTGTTAATGTCACCACCATGGATGTTTAAGTTATATATTCTACCAAGTGTTAATGTCACCACCATGGATGTTTAAGTTATATAGTCTACCAAGTGTTAATGTCACCACCATGGATGTTTAAGTTATATATTCTACCAAGTGTTAATGTCACCATTTAAGAGCAGTTGGAGGCCACAGAAGGAGTGTTGTATGGCATTGAAGCTCGTTTGGAGGTTTGTTATCACAGTGTCCAAGGAAGGACCAGAAGTACAGAATGGTATCATCTGCGTAGTGGATCAGAGAATCACCAGCAGCAAGAGCGGCATCATTGATATATACAGAGAAAAGAGTCGGCCCGAGAATTGAACCATGTGGTACCCCCATAGAGACTGCCAGAGGTCCGGACAACAGACCCTCCGATTTGACACACTGAACTCTGTCTGTCTGAGAAGTAGTTGGTGAACCAGGCGAGGCAGTCGTTAGAGAATCCAAGGCTGTTGAGTCTGCCGATAAGAATACAGTGATTGACAGAGTCGAAAGCCTTGGCCAGGTCGATGAAGACGGCTGCACAGTACTGTATTGTATCGATGGCGGTTATGATATCATTTATGTCCTTGAGCGTGGCTGAGGTGCAACCCTGACCAGCTCGGAAACCGGATTGCACAGTGGAGAAGGTACGGTGGGATTCAAAATGGTCAGTGATCTGTTTATTAACTTGGCTTTCGAAGACTTTAGATAGGCAGGGCAGGATGGATATAGGTCTGTAACAGTTTGGGTCTAGAGTGTCACCCCCTTTGAAGAGGGGGATCACCACAGCAGCTTTCCAATCTTTAGGGATCTCGGTCGATACGAAAGAGAGGTTGAACAGGCTGGTAATAGGGGTTGCAACAATGGCGGCGGATAGTTTTAGAAATACAGGGTCCAGATTGTCTAGCCCAGCTGATTTATACGGGTCCAGGTTTTGCAGCTCTTTCAGAACATCTGCTGTCTGGATTTGGGTGAAGGAGAGGCTGGGGAGGCTCGGGCAAGTAGCTGCGGGGGGGGGGGGGGGGGCGGAGCTGTTGGCCGGGGTTGGGGTAGCGGGGAGGATGGCATGGCCAGCTGTTGGGAAATGCTTATTGAAATTTTAGATTATCATGGATTTATCGGTTAATGTCACTGTAGGGGGTGGGTCCCAAAGACCCTCCTCATTGTTGATTAAGGAGACCTTAAGATTCATATGTTTTGCTGCAGGCCTTATAATAGATACTGTTGCTATGTGTCTACACTCTGCCACTATACGTTGTACAAGCATCTATATTAGTCTTTGTGGTTAAGCTCTGGCTGTTGTGAGAGTGTGCTTGCAGGCTGGGTCTGAGTCAGACCGAAACTAGATAAAGAGAAGTAACCACTGTCTGGTTTTGACATGTTGATATTGTGTGACAGTGGACAATGCTAATGAATTCACAGAAGCTACTGTACTAGGTTGTCTTATAAGGTAACCTCAGCTTATTGATACACACATTGACATAGGTGATCATACCACTAGAGAGTGACCACATGTATATAATCAGCTGTGCCCTTAGGTGGGTTGCAGAACTTACTCTGAAACATACATGCTGTGTTCCCGTTGTCAACTTCTGTCTGCAATTGCATTAATAAATGAATGATTGATTTACTTAAAGATATTGTCTGATTACTGATTTCACCAATAAGCAAATGATTGACAAGGAACAAAGAACCTGCCCCGACATCACCACCATGGATGTTTAAGTTATATAGTCTACCAAGTGTTAATGTCACCACCATGGATGTTTAAGTTGTATAGTCTACCAAGTGTTAATGTCACCACCATGGATGTTTAAGTTATATAGTCTACCAAGTGTTAATGTCACCACCATGGATGTTTAAGTTATATATTCTACCAAGTGTTAATGTCACCACCATGGATGTTTAAGTTATATATTCTACCAAGTGTTAATGTCACCACCATGGATGTTTAAGTTATATATTCTACCAAGTGTTAATGTCACCACCATGGATGTTTAAGTTATATAGTCTACCAAGTGTTAATGTTACCACCATGGATGTTTAAGTTATATAGTCTACCAAGTGTTAATGTCACCACCATGGATGTTTAAGTTATATAGTCTACCAAGTGTTAATGTCACCACCATGGATGTTTAAGTTATATATTCTACCAAGTGTTAATGTTACCACCATGGATGTTTAAGTTATATAGTCTACCAAGTGTTAATGTCACCACCATGGATGTTTAAGTTATATATTCTACCAAGTGTTAATTTCTATCCTACTGTGATACTTGTGAGTTGATGTGATGTTCTGATGATTTCTAACAGATACACCTTGATGTTGTTTTGTCCTTTTCTTATTCTACTTGAATAAACTCAAGACTTGAATGTAGTTTTGTAGTCATTTACTTCCATATAGGGTCGTTGTTTACAGACACAGCTGTAGGCTGACCTGACCCCAACCCCAACCCTGACCCCAACAATGAACCTGACATGCAGCATCATATCTGTCAAAGAGGGGGGAGGCGGGAGGAAGAGAGCAACTGGAGGAGGAGCGAGACCAAGATAGTTCTTACTCACAGACAGACTGGGTTGGTAGAAGGAGACAGGGGAGGAGGGAGAGAGAGACAAACATTTTAAACCAACTGAATATATTTGTATCACTGACTTCTCACCAGTGATGTCATCATAACCAGTAACCTGTTCCTCTCTTGGCCCAGCCCAGCCTGACCCTGACATATAGCATCAGGCCTGTTGAGTTGACTTGGGTAACAGACCTCTAGCTTCTACACCACATCCCCCCTTCTCCTGCTCTAACATGAGACCTCATCGGTACTCATTTTGGGTGCTGGTACTATTTATATTGAGGTGCTGGAACATTAAGCCAATATTCTATAAGAGGTGAACTCAAGCAGTAGAAAGTTAGAGCTGATATTATAGGACACACTATGTGAAACGTTGCTGCTCTGTCAGCAGTTTCCTGTGGAGTTTTTCTAATGTCAGTGTTTCCTGTAGGTAGGTGGGTTTAGCTGATCTTAGCTGCTTAAAGGTTTGTCACGTCATAGAAGTCAGGAAGTAATGAGATAGAAGTCATAAAGCCGAGCAGTATTTTCCACACTTCAGTCTTCTCTTCATGACAGTAGACTTGTTTTGCTCAGTGGAGCCCCAGTTAGAGACAGATATGATACCTGCAGTGGTACTGACCATCCTTTTCTGGAGCACAGGTAGGAGGCTGTTATATTGTTATACACTTGTGACAGTTACTGAGATATGTTTTGATATTGTAAGATATATCATAATTTTCAGGGCTAGTAAAATAACATGCAACTGGAAGCAGACAGTAAAAATGTGTCTCAAAGCAGGACAATGATGTGATCACCTGTAAATGTACTTTACTGTATCCTAACTGTCCATCTGGGGACAGGCACTAATGTCAGTTAAGATGTGATGGTGTCATGCATCTGACTGTTGTATATTCAGTGTGTCAATGATTGATTGTATCTGTCCCTATGTAAATGAATGAGAGTATTTTATGTATCTATTTAATATTGGTCTAATGTTAGAGCAGGAGAAGGGGGGAGTGTCGATGGCAGAGGTCTGTGACCTGAGTCAAGCTCAACAGGCCTGATGCTACATGTCAGGAAGAGAGAGAGAACGAGAGAGAGAGGAAAGAGGGGGTGGGGAGGGCAGAGGAGAGAGTAGTGGAGAGAGAGAGGAGGGAAGGGGACAGAGCATAGCTGAG
>NW_024058423.1:50000-52500 GCF_016432855.1 Salvelinus namaycush | reverse complement strand
GCGTGCGTGCGTGCGTGCGTGCGTGCGTGCGTGTGTGTCTGTGACCAGACTGTATCCTCTCTGTGATAACCTTCCATCGTGCTGACTGATGGACTTCCTGTGATGGATATGAGCTGACTCAGCAGGAAGTTTCCTTTACATTATCATGTTCAGTATAATTGTTGTTCTTCTTCTTCTGTCTCAACACAGATGTCCACAGAGCTGAGGAGGGATACAGAGACAGTATCACAGCCCGCATTCTTCAAACTAACGCACGGCAACATTAAAATGGTCGATATATACAGTAACTCAGGACTATTACAGTAACTCAGCACATATACAGTAACTCAGGACTAATACAGTAACTCAGGACTAATACAGTAACTCAGGACTAATACAGTAACTCAGGACTAATACAGTAACTCAGCACATATACAGTAACTCAGGACTAATACAGTAACTCAGGATTAATACAGTAACTCAGAACTAATACAGTAACTCAGGACTAATACAGTAACTCAGGACTAATACAGTAACTCAGGACTAATACAGTAACTCAGGACTAATACAGTAACTCAGAACTAATACAGTAACTCAGGACTAATACAGTAACTCAGAACTAATACAGTAACTCAGAACTAATACAGTAACTCAGGACATCCCCTTTGTCATTACTGTATTTCTCATGTTCCTTTTCTTCTTTCCATCTCAGAGGCTGTTGTTATAGCTTACTGAGCAGAAACAGGTTTCATTCCTCACGTGTTTCTGTGCTTCTCTGAATGAAGCCTCATTAATCACTTGAGATGCCTGTAGATCCTCCCTCACACTCTCCCTCTCCTCCTCTTCCTCTCTCTCCCTCTCCTCCTCTTCCCCTCTCCCTCTCCTCCTCTTCCTCCCTCTCCCTCTCCTCCTCTTCCTCTCTCTCCCTCTCCTCCTCTTCCCCTCTCCCTCTCCTCCTCTTCCCCTCTCCCTCTCCTCCTCTTCCTCCCTCTCCCTCTCCTCCTCTTCCCCTCTCTCCCTCTCCTCCTCTTCCCCTCTCCCTCTCCTCCTCTTCCCCTCTCCCTCTCCTCCTCTTCCTCTCTCTCCCTCTCCTCCTCTTCCCCTCTCCCTCTCCTCCTCTTCCTCCCTCTCCCTCTCCTCCTCTCCTCTCTCTCCCTCTCCTCCTCTTCCCCTCTCCCTCTCCTCCTCTTCCCCTCTCCCTCTCCTCCTCTTCCCCTCTCCCTCTCCTCCTCTTCCCCTCTCCCTCTCCTCCTCTTCCTCCCTCTCCCTCTCCTCCTCTTCCTCTCTCTCCCTCTCCTCCTCTTCCCCTCTCCCTCTCCTCCTCTTCCCCTCTCCCTCTCCTCCTCTTCCCCTCTCCTCCTCTTCCTCCCTCTCCCTCTCCTCCTCTTCCTCTCTCTCTCCTCTCTCCCTCTCCTCTCCTCCTCTTCCCTCTCCCTCTCCTCCTCTTCCCCTCTCCCTCTCCTCCTCTTCCCCTCTCCCTCTCCTCCTCTTCCCCTCTCCCTCTCCTCCTCTTCCCCTCTCCCTCTCCTCCTCTTCCCCTCTCCCTCTCCTCCTCTCCTCCCTCTCCCTCTCCTCCTCTTCCTCTCTCTCCCTCTCCTCCTCTTCCCCTCTCCCTCTCCTCCTCTTCCTCTCTCTCCCTCTCCTCCTCTTCCCCTCTCCCTCTCCTCCTCTTCCTCTCTCTCCCTCTCCTCCTCTTCCTCTCTCTCCCTCTCCTCCTCTTCCCCTCTCCCTCTCCTCCTCTTCCTCTCTCTCCCTCTCCTCCTCTTCCCCTCTCCCTCTCCTCCTCTATATCCATCTCTTCCTCCATCATCCCCAGCTCCCTCTCCCCCTCTTCCTCCCCTTCACCAAACGGATGGGTAGAATGGTAGGATGAAGACTGTACAACTGAAATAGGAAGTAGACAATAGAAAAGGAACACACTGTGTGTGTGTGTGTGTGTGTGTGTGTGTGTGTGTGTGTGTGTGTGTGGGCTGTACTAATACAGTTATTCTCAAACAGCTGGACATTAGGTCAATGGTTATATGGGGGGGGCAAGATCATCACCATGGTTACTATCAAACACCCTCAGGAGGAGAGAGAGAGACATAGTGCCCTTGACATAGACAGTAATCTGTATTAGTTATAGAATGTCTTGACATAGACAGTAATCTGTATTAGTTATAGAATGTCTTGACATAGACAGTAATCTGTATTAGTTATAGAATGTCTTGACATAGACAGTAATCTGTATTAGTTATAGAATGTCTTGACATAGACAGTAATCTGTATTAGTTATAGAATGTCTTGACATAGACAGTAGTCTGTATTAGTTATAGAATGTCTTGGCATCTGTATTAATGTCTACTAGTATTACTGTAGTTTATATATAGGACCCTGCAATAATTCCATGCTGTGTACAGTATCCTATAGTCAGAATATATTTTATATCTTGGTGTCTCTGTGTACAGTATCCTATAGTCAGAATATATTTTATATCTTGGTGTCTCTGTCTACAGTATCCTATAGTCAGAATATATTTTAT
>NW_024058423.1:37500-40000 GCF_016432855.1 Salvelinus namaycush | reverse complement strand
AGCTGACCATGAGCTGACCATGAGCTGACCATGAGCTGACCATGCGCTGACCATGCGCTGACCATGAGCTGACCATGCGCGTTCACGTGAGAGCGAGCTCTGTTCCATCGCGTTTCTGAAAACAAAGGAATTCTCCGGTTGGAACATTATTGAAGATTCATGTTAAAAACATCCTAAAGATTGATTCTATACTTAGTTTGACATGTTTCTACGGACTGTAATATGACTTTTCGTCTGGACCTGCCCGCGTGTCGTGAATTTGGATTGTGTACTGAACGCGTGAACAACAAGGAGGAATTTGGACATAAATGATGGACATTATCGAACAAAACAAACATTTATTGTGGAACTGGGATTCCTGGGAGTGCATTCTGATGAAGATCATCAAAGGTAAGTGAATATTTATAATGCTATTTCTGACTTCTGTTGACTCCAACATGGCGGACATGTCTTTGGGTTGATCTGTCGTACTCAGATTATTGCATGGTTTGCGTTTTACGTAAAGTTTTTTAAAATTCTGACACAGCGGTTGCATTAAGGAGAAGTGGATCTAAAATTCCATGTATAATACTTGTATTTTAATCAACATTTATGATGACTATTTCTGTAAATTGATGTGGCTCTCTGCAAAATCAACGGATGTTTTGGAACTAACTGAACATAACGCGCCAATGTAAACTCAGATTTTTGGATATAAATATGAACTTTACCGAACGTAATACATGTATTGTGTAACATGGAGTCCTATGAGTGTCATCTGATGAAGATCATCAAAGGTTAGTGATTCATTTTATCTCTATTTCTGTTTTTTCTGACTCCTCTCTGGCTCTGACCTAACATAATCGTTTGGTTTGCTTTCGTCATAAAGCCTTTTTGAAATCGGACACTGTGGCTGGATTTACAACAAGTGTATCTTTAAAATGGTGTAAAATACTTGTATGTTTGAGGAATTTTAATTATGGGATTTCTGTTGTTTTGAATTTGGCGCCCTGCAGTTTCACTGGCTGTTGACGAGGTGGGACGCTACCGTCCCACATACCCTAGATAAGTTAATAGTCCTGACTACAGGAGGCCCTGACTACAGGAGACTGCTGGTTACAGGATATTACTGACTACAGGAGGCTGCTGACTACAGGAGGCCCTGACTACAGGAGACTGCTGGTTACAGGATATTACTGACTACAGGAGGCTGCTGACTACAGGAGGCCCTGACTACAGGAGACTGCTGGTTACAGGATATTACTGACTACAGGAGGCTGCTGACTACAGGAGGCCCTGACTACAGGAGACTGCTGGTTACAGGATATTACTGACTATAAGAGGCTACTGACAACAGGTAGCTACTGACTACAGCAGACTTCAGACTGCAGGAGGCTCATGACTACAGGAGGGTACTTACTACAGGAGGCTGCTGATTACAGGAGACTACTGACTACAGGATGGTATGGCTGCAGGAGGCTGCTGACTACAGGAGACTACTGACTACAGGAGGGTATGGCTGCAGGAGGCTCCTGAAAGCTGAGCAGCTAAACTCTGTGTCCCAAATGGTACCCTATTCCCTTTGTGTTTCCCATAAAGTAGTTCACTATATAGGGAATAGGGCTCTGGTCACTAGTAGTTCACTATATAGGGAATAGGGCTCTGGTCACTAGTAGTTCACTATATAGGGAATAGGGCTCTGGTCACTAGTAGTGCACTATATAGGGAATAGGGCTCTGGTCTAAAGTAGTGCACTATATAGGGAATAGGGCTCTGGTCTAAAGTAGTGCACTATATAGGGAATAGGGCTCTGGTCTAAAGTAGTGCACTATATAGGGAATAGGGCTCTGGTCAAATGTAGTGCACTATGAGGGGAATAGGGGCTATTTGGGACACAGTACCATGTCCCCAGGTGTTGAGAACATCAAACCACATCCTTCACTCACGCTGCCAAACATACCCTCGTAAAACTGACCGTCCTACCGATCCTCGACTTCGGCGATGTCATTTACAAAATAGCCTCCGACACTCTACTCAACAAATTGGATGCAGTCTATCACAGTGCCATCCGTTTGGTCACCAAAGCACCATATACTACCCACCATTGTGACCTGTACGCTCTCGTTGGCGGGCCCTCGCTTCATACTCGTCGCCAAACCCACTGGCTCCAGGTCATCTACAAGTCTCTGCTAGGTAAAGCCCCGCCTTATCTCAGCTCACTGGTCACCATAGCAGCACCCACCCGTAGCACGCGCTCCAGCAGGTATATTTCACTGGTCACCCCCACAACCAATTCTTCCTTTGGTCGTCTTTCCTTCCAGTTCTCTGCTGCCAATGACTGGAACGAACTGCAAAAATCACTAAAGCTGGACTCTTACCTTCCTCACTAGCTTTAAGCACCAGCTGTCAGAGCAGCTCACAGATCACTGCACCTGTACATAGCCCATCTGTAAATAGCCCATCCAACTACCTCATCCCCATACTGTATTTATTTATTTATCTTGCTCCTTTGCACCCCAGT
>NW_024058423.1:27500-32500 GCF_016432855.1 Salvelinus namaycush | reverse complement strand
CTGACACACTGGAGGCAGTGGAGTAGTCCCTACGCATGTTAACTAGTCCTCCAGGTCAGGTCAAGGCTCTGACACACTGGAGCCAGTGGAGTAGTCCCTACGCATGTTAACTAGTCCTCCAGGTCAGGTCGAGGCTCTGACACACTGGAGCCAGTGGAGTAGTCCCTACGCATGTTAACTAGTCCTCCAGGTCAGGTCGAGGCTCTGACACACTGGAGCCAGTGGAGTAGTCCCTACGCATGTTAACTAGTCCTCCAGGTCAGGTCGAGGCTCTGACACACTGGAGGCAGTGGAGTAGTCCCTACGCATGTTAACTAGTCCTCCAGGTCAGGTCGAGGCTCAGACACACTGGAGCCAGTGGAGTAGTCCCTACGCATGTTAACTAGTCCTCCAGGTCAGGTCGAGGCTCTGACACACTGGAGCCAGTGGAGTAGTCCCTACGCATGTTAACTAGTCCTCCAGGTCAGGTCCCTACGCATGTTAACTAGTCCTCCAGGTCAGGTCGAGGCTCTGACACACTGGAGGCAGTGGAGTAGTCCCTACGCATGTTAACTAGTCCTCCAGGTCAGGCCCCTACGCATGTTAACTAGTCCTCCAGGTCAGGTTGAGGCTCTGACACACTGGAGGCAGTGGAGTAGTCCCTACGCATGTTAACTAGTCCTCCAGGTCAGGTCGAGGCTCTGACACACTGGAGCCAGTGGAGTAGTCCCTACGCATGTTAACTAGTCCTCCAGGTCAGGTCGAGGCTCAGACACACTGGAGCCAGTGGAGTAGTCCCTACGCATGTTAACTAGTCCTCCAGGTCAGGTCGAGGCTCTGACACACTGGAGCCAGTGGAGTAGTCCCTACGCATGTTAACTAGTCCTCCAGGTCAGGTCGAGGCTCTGACACACTGGAGCCAGTGGAGTAGTCCCTACGCATGTTAACTAGTCCTCCAGGTCAGGTCGAGGCTCAGACACACTGGAGCCAGTGGAGTAGTCCCTACGCATGTTAACTAGTCCTCCAGGTCAGGTCGAGGCTCTGACACACTGGAGGCAGTGGAGTAGTCCCTACGCATGTTAACTAGTCCTCCAGGTCAGGTCCCTACGCATGTTAACTAGTCCTCCAGGTCAGGTCGAGGCTCTGACACACTGGAGCCAGTGGAGTAGTCCCTACGCATGTTAACTAGTCCTCCAGGTCAGGTCGAGGCTCTGACACACTGGAGCCAGTGGAGTAGTCCCTACGCATGTTAACTAGTCCTCCAGGTCAGGTCGAGGCTCAGACACACTGGAGCCAGTGGAGTAGTCCCTACGCATGTTAACTAGTCCTCCAGGTCAGGTCGAGGCTCTGACACACTGGAGGCAGTGGAGTAGTACCTACGCATGTTAACTAGTCCTCCAGGTCAGGTCCCTACGCATGTTAACTAGTCCTCCAGGTCAGGCCCCTACGCATGTTAACTAGTCCTCCAGGTCAGGTCGAGGCTCTGACACACTGGAGGCAGTGGAGTAGTCCCTACGCATGTTAACTAGTCCTCCAGGTCAGGTCCCTACGCATGTTAACTAGTCCTCCAGGTCAGGTCGAGGCTCTGACACACTGGAGGCAGTGGAATAGTCCCTACGCATGTTAACTAGTCCTCCAGGTCAGGTCCCTACGCATGTTAACTAGTCCTCCAGGTCAGGTCGAGGCTCTGACACGCTGGAGGCAGTGGAATAGTCCCTACGCATGTTAACTAGTCCTCCAGGTCAGGTCCCTACGCATGTTAACTAGTCCTCCAGGTCAGGTCGAGGCTCTGACACACTGGAGGCAGTGGAGTAGTCCCTACGTATGTTAACTAGTCCTCCAGCTCAGGCCCCTACGCATGTTAACTAGTCCTCCAGGTCAGGTCGAGGCTCTGACACACTGGAGCCAGTGGAGTAGTCCCTACGCATGTTAACTAGTCCTCCAGGTCAGGTCGAGGCTCTGACACACTGGAGGCAGTGGAGTAGTCCCTACGCATGTTAACTAGTCCTCCAGGTCAGGTCAAGGCTCTGACACACTGGAGCCAGTGGAGTAGTCCCTACGCATGTTAACTAGTCCTCCAGGTCAGGTCGAGGCTCTGACACACTGGAGCCAGTGGAGTAGTCCCTACGCATGTTAACTAGTCCTCCAGGTCAGGTCGAGGCTCTGACACACTGGAGCCAGTGGAGTAGTCCCTACGCATGTTAACTAGTCCTCCAGGTCAGGTCGAGGCTCTGACACACTGGAGGCAGTGGAGTAGTCCCTACGCATGTTAACTAGTCCTCCAGGTCAGGTCGAGGCTCAGACACACTGGAGCCAGTGGAGTAGTCCCTACGCATGTTAACTAGTCCTCCAGGTCAGGTCGAGGCTCTGACACACTGGAGCCAGTGGAGTAGTCCCTACGCATGTTAACTAGTCCTCCAGGTCAGGTCCCTACGCATGTTAACTAGTCCTCCAGGTCAGGTCGAGGCTCTGACACACTGGAGGCAGTGGAGTAGTCCCTACGCATGTTAACTAGTCCTCCAGGTCAGGCCCCTACGCATGTTAACTAGTCCTCCAGGTCAGGTTGAGGCTCTGACACACTGGAGGCAGTGGAGTAGTCCCTACGCATGTTAACTAGTCCTCCAGGTCAGGTCGAGGCTCTGACACACTGGAGCCAGTGGAGTAGTCCCTACGCATGTTAACTAGTCCTCCAGGTCAGGTCGAGGCTCAGACACACTGGAGCCAGTGGAGTAGTCCCTACGCATGTTAACTAGTCCTCCAGGTCAGGTCGAGGCTCTGACACACTGGAGCCAGTGGAGTAGTCCCTACGCATGTTAACTAGTCCTCCAGGTCAGGTCGAGGCTCTGACACACTGGAGCCAGTGGAGTAGTCCCTACGCATGTTAACTAGTCCTCCAGGTCAGGTCGAGGCTCAGACACACTGGAGCCAGTGGAGTAGTCCCTACGCATGTTAACTAGTCCTCCAGGTCAGGTCGAGGCTCTGACACACTGGAGGCAGTGGAGTAGTCCCTACGCATGTTAACTAGTCCTCCAGGTCAGGTCCCTACGCATGTTAACTAGTCCTCCAGGTCAGGTCGAGGCTCTGACACACTGGAGCCAGTGGAGTAGTCCCTACGCATGTTAACTAGTCCTCCAGGTCAGGTCGAGGCTCTGACACACTGGAGCCAGTGGAGTAGTCCCTACGCATGTTAACTAGTCCTCCAGGTCAGGTCGAGGCTCAGACACACTGGAGCCAGTGGAGTAGTCCCTACGCATGTTAACTAGTCCTCCAGGTCAGGTCGAGGCTCTGACACACTGGAGGCAGTGGAGTAGTACCTACGCATGTTAACTAGTCCTCCAGGTCAGGTCCCTACGCATGTTAACTAGTCCTCCAGGTCAGGCCCCTACGCATGTTAACTAGTCCTCCAGGTCAGGTCGAGGCTCTGACACACTGGAGGCAGTGGAGTAGTCCCTACGCATGTTAACTAGTCCTCCAGGTCAGGTCCCTACGCATGTTAACTAGTCCTCCAGGTCAGGTCGAGGCTCTGACACACTGGAGGCAGTGGAATAGTCCCTACGCATGTTAACTAGTCCTCCAGGTCAGGTCCCTACGCATGTTAACTAGTCCTCCAGGTCAGGTCGAGGCTCTGACACGCTGGAGGCAGTGGAATAGTCCCTACGCATGTTAACTAGTCCTCCAGGTCAGGTCCCTACGCATGTTAACTAGTCCTCCAGGTCAGGTCGAGGCTCTGACACACTGGAGGCAGTGGAGTAGTCCCTACGTATGTTAACTAGTCCTCCAGCTCAGGCCCCTACGCATGTTAATTAGTCCTCCAGGTCAGGTCGAGGCTCAGACACACTGGAGCCAGTGGAGTAGTCCCTATGCATGTTAACTAGTCCTCCAGGTCAGGTCGAGGCTCTGACACAATGGAGACAGTGGAGTAGTCCCTACGCATGTTAACTAGTCCTCCAGGTCAGGTCGAGGCTCTGACACACTGGAGACAGTGGGGTAGTCCCTATGCATGTTAACTAGTCCTCCAGGTCAGGTCGAGGCTCTGACACAATGGAGGCAGTGGAGTAGTCTCTACGCATGTTAACTAGTCCTCCAGGTCAGGTCGAGGCTCTGACACACTGGAGGCAGTGGAGTAGTCCCTACGCATGTTAACTAGTCCTCCAGGTCAGGCCCCTAAGCATGTTAACTAGTCCTCCAGGTCAGGTCGAGGCTCTGACACACTGGAGCCAGTGGAGTAGTCCCTACGCATGTTAACTAGTCCTCCAGGTCAGGTCGAGGCTCAGACACACTGGAGGCAGTGGAGTAGTCCCTACGCATGTTAACTAGTCCTCCAGGTCAGGTCGAGTCTCTGAAACACTGGAGCCAGTGGAGTTGTCCCTACGTATGTTAACTAGTCCTCCAGGTCAGGTCGAGGCTCTGACACACTGGAGGCAGTGGAGTAGTCCCTACGCATGTTAACTAGTCCTCCAGCTCAGGTCCCTACGCATGTTAACTAGTCCTCCAGGTCAGGTCGAGGCTCTGACACACTGGAGGCAGTGGAGTAGTCCCTACGCATGTTAACTAGTCCTCCAGGTCAGGTCCCTAAGCATGTTAACTAGTCCTCCAGGTCAGGTCGAGGCTCTGACACACTGGAGGCAGTGGAGTAGTCCCTACGCATGTTAACTAGTCCTCCAGGTCAGGCCCCTACGCATGTTAACTAGTCCTCCAGGTCAGGTCGAGGCTCTGACACACTGGAGCCAGTGGAGTAGTCCCTACGCATGTTAACTAGTCCTCCAGGTCAGGTCGAGGCTCTGACACACTGGAGCCAGTGGAGTAGTCCCTACGCATGTTAACTAGTCCTCCAGGTCAGGTCGAGGCTCTGACACACTGGAGGTAGTGGAGTAGTCCCTACGCATGTTAACTAGTCCTCCAGGTCAGGTCCCTACGCATGTTAACTAGTCCTCCAGGTCAGGTTGAGGCTCAGACACACTGGAGGCAGTGGAGTAGTCCCCACGCATGTTAACTAGTCCTCCAGGTCAGGTCCATACGCA
>NW_024058423.1:0-22500 GCF_016432855.1 Salvelinus namaycush | reverse complement strand
TACTCCCTTTAGTTTCCTCTCCTTTAGTTACCTCCCATTAGTGTTACCTCCCATTAGTGTCCTCTCCTTCAGTTACCTCCCCTTAGTTTCCTCTCCTTTAGTTCCCTCTCCTTTAGTTACCTCCCTTTAGTTACCTTCCTTTAGTTTCCTCTCCTGTAGTTCCCTCTCCTTTAGTTACCTCCCTTTAGTTTCCTACCGTTAGTTTCCTACCGTTAGTTTCCTCCCTTTAGTTTTCTACCGTTAGTTTCCTCTCTTTAGTTGCCTCTCCTTTAGTTACCTTCCTTTAGTTTCCTCCCTTTAGTTTCCTCTCTTTAGTTTCCTACCGTTAGTTTCCTACCGTTAGTTTCCTCTCCTTTAGTTTCCTCTCCTTTAGTTTTCTTCCTTTTTTTTTACTCCCTTTAGTTTCCTCTCCTTTAGTTACCTCCCATTAGTGTTACCTCCCATTAGTGTCCTCTCCTTCAGTTACCTCCCCTTAGTTTCCTCTCCTTTAGTTTCCTCTCCTTTAGTTGCCTCTCCTTTAGTTTCCTCCCCTTTAGTTTCCTCCCCTTTAGCTTCCTCTCCTTTAGTTACCTCCCTTTAGTGTCCTCTCCTATAGTTATCTCTCCTTCAGTTAACTCCCCTTAGTTTCCTCTCCTTTAGTTTCCTCTCCTTTAGTTTCCTCTCTTTAGTTTCCTCTCCTTTAGTTACCTCTCCTTTAGTTATCTCTCTTTAGTTTCCTCTCCTGTAGTTCCCTCTCCTTTAGTTACCACCCTTTAGTTTCCTCTCCTTTAGTTACCTTCCTTTAGTTTCCTCTCCTGTACTTTCCTCTCCTGTATTTTCCTCTCCTTTAGTTCTCTCTCTTTAGTTTCCTCTCCTGTAGTTACCTCTCCTTTAGTTTCCTCTCCTTTAGTTTCCTCTCCTGTAGTATCCTCTCCTTTAGTTATCTCTCTTTAGTTTCCTCTCCTGTAGTTACCTCTCCTTCAGTTTCCTCTCCTGTAGTATCCTCTCCTGTAGTTACCTCTCCTTTAGTTACCTCTCCTTTAGTTATCTCTCTTTAGTTTCCTCTCCTGTAGTTTCCGCTCCTTTAGTTATCTCTCTTTAGTTTCCCCTCCTGTAGTTTCCTTTCCTTTAGTTTCCTCTCCTTTAGTTATCTCTCTTTAGTTTCCTCTCCTGTAGTTTCCGCTCCTTTAGTTATCTCTCTTTAGTTTCCTCTCCTGTAGTTTTCTCTCCTGTAGTTTCCTCTCCTTAGTTTCCTCTCCTTAGTTTCCTCTCCTGTAGTTTCCTCTCCTGTAGTTTCCTCTCCTTTAGTTTCCTCTCCTATAGTTTCCTCTCCTTAGTTTCCTCTCCTGTAGTTTCCTCTCCTATAGTTTCCTCTCCTGTAGTTTCCTCTCCTATAGTTTCCTCTCCTTTAGTTTCCTCTCTTTAGTTATCTCTCTTTAGTTTCCTTTCCTGTAGTTTCCTCTCCTTTAGTTATCTCCCTTTACTTTTCCTCTCCTGTAGTTTCTCCTCCCTTTAGTTCCTCTCCCATAGTTTCCTCTCCTGTAGTTTCCTCTCCTTTAGTTTCCTCTCTTAAGTTACCTCCCTTTAGTTGCCTCTCCTTCAGTTATCTCTCTTTAGTTTCCTCTCCTGTAGTTTCCTCCCTTTAGTGTCCTCTCCCATAGTTTCCTCTCCTTTAGTTGCCTCTCCTTTAGTTTCCCCTCCTTTAGTTACCTCCCTTTAGTTGCCTCTCCTTTAGTTACCTCTCCTTTAGTTATCTCCCTTTAGTTCCCTCTCCTGTAGTTTCCTCCCTTTAGTTCCTCTCCTATAGTTTCCTCCCTTTAGGTCCTCTCCCATAGTTTCCTCTCCTGTAGTTTCCTCTCCCATAGTTTCCTCTCCTTTAGTTTCCTCCCTTTAGTTTCCTCTCTTAAGTTACCTCCCTTTAGTTGCCTCTCCTTCAGTTATCTCTCTTTAGTTGCCTCTCCTGTAGTTTCCTCCCTTTAGTTTCCTCTCCTATACTTTCCTCCCTATAGTTTCCTCTCCTGTAGTTTCCTCTCCTATAGTTTCCTCTCCTTTAGTTTCCTCTCTTTAGTTATCTCTCTTTAGTTTCCTTTCCTGTAGTTTCCTCTCCTTTAGTTATCTCCCTTTACTTTTCCTCTCCTGTAGTTTCTCCTCCCTTTAGTTCCTCTCCCATAGTTTCCTCTCCTGTAGTTTCCTCTCCTATAGTTTCCTCTCCTTTAGTTTCCTCTCTTAAGTTACCTCCCTTTAGTTGCCTCTCCTTCAGTTATCTCTCTTTAGTTTCCTCTCCTGTAGTTTCCTCCCTTTAGTGTCCTCTCCCATAGTTTCCTCTCCTTTAGTTGCCTCTCTTTAGTTGCCTCTCCTTTAGTTACCTCTCCTTTAGTTATCTCCCTTTAGTTCCCTCTCCTGTAGTTTCCTCCCTTTAGTTCCTCTCCTATAGTTTCCTCCCTTTAGGTCCTCTCCCATAGTTTCCTCTCCTGTAGTTTCCTCTCCCATAGTTTCCTCTCCTTTAGTTTCCTCCCTTTAGTTTCCTCTCTTAAGTTACCTCCCTTTAGTTGCCTCTCCTTCAGTTATCTCTCTTTAGTTGCCTCTCTTGTAGTTTCCTCCCTTTAGTACCTCTCCTAAGTTACCTCCCTTTAGGTCCTCTCCTTTAGTTTCCTCTCCTTTAGTGTCCTCTCCTTTAGTTTCCCCTCCTTTAGTTACCTCCCTTTAGTTACCTCCCTTTAGTTACCTCCCTTTAGTTACCTCCCTTTAGTTACCTCCCTTTAGTTTCCTCTCCTTTAGTTACCTCTCCTTTAGTTACCTCCCTTTAGTTTCCTCTCCTTCATCTGCACTTTCTTTTCATTTCCTTTCCTTCATCGTCATTAAATATGAACCTGATTTCTCCAATAATTTCCTGTCATTTCATTTCTGTTCCTTTCCTACCTTCCTCTCCTTGACTTCATCTGATCTTACATCGAAATAAGGGACAGGTGACATCTGAGTCCTTCTGTTTCGTCTATATAGTAGTGATAACATTGTCAATCAAGGAGGAGAGGCACAGAGAGGAAACCACTCAATAGTCCCGAGTGGCTTCCTCATTTCCTTTCCTAATTTCCTTTCCTTTCTTTCATTTGATTTTCCTTCCTGTCCTTTAGATGCACTAAACTTGAAACTGTAGTGTAGTGGATCATGATAGGGTAAGACTATCAGACACACTGAAATGAGACATACTGAAAGGAGGCACACTGCAAGGAGACATACTGAAACGGGACACACTGAAAGGAGACATACTGAAAGGAGGCACACTGCAAGGAAACACACTGAAACGGGACACACTGAAAGGAGACATACTGAAAGGAGACATACTGAAAGGAGACATACTGAAAGGAAACATACTGAAAGGAGACATACTGAAAGGAGACATACTGAAAGGAAACATACTGAAAGGAGACATACTGAAAGGAAACATACTGAAAGGAGACATACTGAAAGGAAACATACTGAAAGGAGACACTGAAGTAGGAGACATACTGAAAGGAAACATACTGAAAGGAGACATACTGAAAGGAAACATACTGAAAGGAGACACTGAAGTAGGAGACATACTGAAAGGAAACATACTGAAAGGAGACACTGAAGTAGGAGACATACTGAAAGGAAACATACTGAAAGGAGACATACTGAAATGAGACACACTGAAATGAGACATACTGAAAGGAAACATACTGAAAGGAGACATACTGAAATGAGACACTGAAGTAGGAGACATACTGAAAGGAAACATACTGAAAGGAGACATACTGAAAGGAGGCATACTGAAAGGAGGCATACTGAAATGAGACATACTGAAGTAGGAGACATACTGAAAGGAGACAAACTGAAAGGAGAAATACTGAAAGGAGACATACTGAAAGGAGACATACTGAAAGGAGATATACTGAAAGGAGACATACTGAAAGGAGACATACTGAAAGGAGACATACTGAAAGGGGACATACTGAAAGGAGACATTCTGAAAGGAGCAACACTGAAAGGAGTCATACTGAAAGGAGACATACTGAAAGGGGACATAATGAAAGGAGTCATACTGAAAGGAGACATACTGAAAGGGGACATACTGAAAGGAGAAATACTGAAAGGGGACATACTGAAAGGAGATATACTGAAAGGAGATATACTGAAAGGAGACATACAGAAAGGAGACATAATGAAAGGAGACATACTGAAAGGAGACATACTGAAAGGAGACATTCTGAAAGGGGACATACTGAAAGGAGACATTCTGAAAGGAGCAACACTGAAAGGAGACATTCTGAAAGGAGACATACTGAAAGGAGACATTCTGAAAGGAGAAATACTGAAAGGAGACATACTGAAAGGAGACATAATGAAAGGAGACATACTGAAAAGGGGACATACTGAAAGGAGACATACTGAAAGGAGACATTCTGAAAGGAGCAACACTGAAAGGAGACATTCTGAAAGGAGCAATACTGAAAGGAGACATTCTGAAAGGAGAAATACTGAAAGGAGATATACTGAAAGGAGACATAATGAAAGGAGACATACTGAAAAGGAGACATACTGAAAGGAGACATACTGAAAAGGGGACATACTGAAAAGGGGACATACTGAAAGGAGACATACTGAAAAGGGGACATACTGAAAGGAGACATACTGAAAAGGGGACATACTGAAAGGAGACATACTGAAAAGGGACATACTGAAAGGAGACATACTGAAAAGGAGACATACTGAAAGGAGACATACTGAAAAGGGGACATACTGAAAAGGGGACATACTGAAAGGAGACATACTGAAAAGGGGACATACTGAAAGGAGACACTGAAGTAGGAGGCATACTGAAAGGAGACATACTGAAAGGAGACATACTGAAAAGGGGACATACTGAAAGGAGACATACTGAAAAGGGGACATACTGAAAAGGGGACATACTGAAAGGAGACATACTGAAAAGGGACATACTGAAAGGAGACATACTGAAAGGGGACATACTGAAAAGGGGACATACTGAAAAGGGGACATACTGAAAAGGGGACATACTGAAAAGGGGACATACTGAAAAGGGGACATACTGAAAAGGGGACATACTGAACGGGGACATTTTGAGTCAGAGAATAAACCTGGATAACAATGGTGTGCAATACAAACCTGCTGGCTATGCTTTGTCATGTGATTTTCAAGCTTGCATTGGGCGCTGGTGTATAACACGAGCACTTTGTGTGCATAAAAGACCGGCACAGTGGTGGAATGACAAGCCCACAAAAATGTTTTCTGTGTTCGTTCTCAGCAACATAGTTTTGCCTTTCAGCCCCATTAACAGTTTATATATATATACGCCCCAAACCGTACCATATTCCTTCAATAGTACGCCACTTCTGCCCAGTGCACTGTGGGTCCCATTAAGAGACAGGGTTGCCGTTTGACTAAAACTCACAGAAACAAATAAAAATAAAACAGAAATCTATGTAATGAATCTTAATTCAGTCATTTATTTGTTGGTAAACAACTTTCACTGTTACAACGAATATTAGTTTAATGAGATCATTCAACATGGCACCCATACAAACTGAATAAATAATCCTCAATAATAAATTGTAATAATAGTTATAATGATCGTAATAATTTAAAAACTACCAGTGCTGATTTAATTATTCTCTCTCTCTCTCTCTGTCTCTCTCTCTGTCTCTCCCTCTCTCTCTGTCTCTCTCTCTCTCTCTCTCTCTCTCTGTCTCTCCCTCTCTCTCTGTCTCTCCCTCTCCCTCTCTCTCTCTCTCTGTCTCTCTCTGTCTCTCCCTGTCTCTCTCTCTCTCTCTCTCTCTCTCTCTGTCTCTCTCTCTCTCTCCCTGTCTCTCTCTCTCCCTCTCTCTCTCTCTCTCTCTCTGTCGCTCTCTCTTTCTCTCTCTCTGTCTCTCTCTCTCCCTGTCTCTCTCTCCCTGTCTCCCTATCTCTCTCTCTCTCTCTCTCTCTCTCTCTCACTGTCTCTCTCTCTGCCCTGAAATCACAACTTCTTGTGATTTTTTATTTCTCTCTGGATACGTTCCAAACGGCAGTCTATTCCCTTTATAGTGACCTACTTTTGATTAGTGCCCTAATAAATGATATGCACTATAAAGGGACTAGGTTGCCATTTGGGACGCAGTCTTTATAAACCCGTAAACAGATAAATAAACCATCTCTCTCTCTGTCTCTCTCGTCATCGGGGGTACAGTCCGTGGGATATACACGTTCAAGCTACACTTCAGAAAGCCTCTTAAATAAGTTAAACATTTTTGTTGGTCTCCACATTGGGACAGTGTAGTTTCATCTCTACTATAGAAACACGTCCTCTCTCTCACAGATAGGGACCCACCTTATATTGGAATAGCGGCATTTCCCTTTTGACGAGAACGGCTCAGCCTAAAACCAACGTTTGTCAGATGTTTTTGTCAGATATTTTTTTCTCAGATGTTTTCATGTCAACAGGTCAACCCATATCCCACGCTATCTGAGGGTGAACTTCCCCCCGTTACGTTTCACCTCAATATACAGGCTTCCTCTGTGTTGTTTGGGTTGCGTCAACAGGAGCTATGGAGTGTGTGTGTGTGTGTGTGTGTGTGTGTGTGTGTGTGTGTGTGTGTGTGTGTGTGTGTGTGTGTGTGTGTGTGTGTGTGTGTGTGTGTGTGTGTGTGTGTGGAGGGGGGGTGTTCCATCTATACAGAATCTCTGGTTTCCATAGTAACCGTCTGAAGTCCCCCACACGACTTTGCCATATATCACTTTGTCCCCCCCGTTGGTTCGCAAATCTACACAGTGATTAACAAATATATAGATACGATTGGTTTCTCAAAATAGAAGTGATGGAGATGTTTTGAGATAGAAAACGACCCAGGATGAAGCGCGTGTGTGTGTGTGTGTGTGTGTGTGTCATGTTTTGTCTTTTGATTATCATGTCTTGTCCCTGTGCTTCCCTTCCATTTGTCTCCCTCTGCTGGTCTTAGTAGGTTCTTTCCCTCTCTCTTCCCCTCCCTCTCTTCCTCTCTCACTCTCTCTCTATCGTTCCGTTCCTGCTCCCAGCTGTTCCTCATTCTCCTAACTACCTCATTTAATCTTTCACACCTGTCCCCTATTTTGCCCTCTGATTAGAGTTCCTATTTCTCCCTCTGTTTTCCGCTTCTGTCCTTGTCGGATCTTTGTTTGATGTTTGCTGTTCCGTGTCCTGGTTCCGCCCTGTCGTGTTTTTGCCTTCATCAGATGCTGCGTGTGAGCAGGTGTCATCTAAGATATATCCAGGAGTACCGTTTTGTTTAAGTTTGGAATAAAGACTCTGTTTTTGTTAAGTCGCCTTTGGGTCCTCATTCATCTGCATAACAGAAAGATCCGACCAGTATGGACCCAGCGACTACGGATTCTCGCAACACTGCCATCGAGATCCAGGGAGCAATGCTCGGCAGACACGAGCAGGAATTGTCTGCTGCTCGTCATGCCGTTGAGACCCTGGCCGCTCAGGTTTCCAACCTCTCAGGACAGTTTCAGAGTCTTCGTCTCGTGCCACCTGTTACTTCCTGGTCTTCCGAGTCTTCGGAACCTAGGGTTAATAACCCACCATGTTACTCTGGGCAACCCACTGAGTGCCGCTCCTTTCTGACCCAGTGTGATATTGTGTTTTCTCTCCAGCCCAACACATACTCACGAGAGAGAGCTCGGATCGCCTACGTCATATCACTCCTTACTGGTCGGGCTCGGGAGTGGGGCACAGCTATCTGGGAGGCAAGGGCTGAGTGTACTAACGATTATCAGAGCTTTAAAGAGGAGATGATACGGGTTTTTGATCGTTCAGTTTTTGGGAAGGAGGCTTCCAGGGTCCTGGCTTCCCTATGTCAAGGTGATCGATCCATAACGGATTACTCTATAGAGTTTCGCACTCTTGCTGCATCCAGTGACTGGAACGAGCCGGCGTTGCTCGCTCGTTTTCTGGAGGGACTTCACGCTGAGGTTAAGGATGAGATTCTCTCCCGGGAGGTTCCTTCCAGCGTGGACTCTTTGATTGCACTCGCCATCCGCATAGAACGACGGGTAGATCTTCGTCACCGAGCTCGTGGAAGAGAGCTCGCGTTAACGGTGTTTCCCCTCTCCGCATCTCAACCATCTTCTCCCATCAGCTCAGAGACTGAGCCCATGCAGCTGGGAGGTATTCGCATCTCGACTAAGGAGAGGGAACGGAGAATCACCAACCGCCTTTGTCTCTATTGCGGTTCTGCTGGACATTTTGTCATGTCATGTCCAGTAAAAGGCCAGAGCTCATCAGTAAGCGGAGGGCTACTGGTGAGCGCTACTACTCAGGTCTCTCCATCAAGATCCTGTACTACCTTGTCGGTCCATCTACGCTGGACCGGTTCGGCTGCTTCCTGCAGTGCCTTGATAGACTCTGGGGCTGAGGGTTGTTTTATGGACGAAGCATGGGCTCGGAAACATGACATTCCTCTCAGACAGTTAGGGAAGCCCACGCCCATGTTCGCCTTAGATGGTAGTCTTCTCCCCAGTATCAGATGTGAGACACTACCTTTAACCCTCACAGTATCTGGTAACCACAGTGAGACCATTTCCTTTTTGATTTTTCGTTCACCTTTTACACCTGTTGTTTTGGGTCATCCCTGGCTAGTATGTCATAATCCTTCTATTAATTGGTCTAGTAATTCAATCCTATCCTGGAACGTTTCTTGTCATGTGAAGTGTTTAATGTCGGCTATCCCTCCTGTGTCTTCTGTCCCCTCTACTCAGGAGGAACCTGGTGACTTGACAGGAGTGCCGGAGGAATATCATGATCTGCGCACGGTCTTCAGTCGGTCCAGAGCCAGCTCCCTTCCTCCTCACCGGTCGTATGATTGTTGTATTGATCTCCTTCCGGGGACCACTCCCCCTCGGGGTAGACTTTACTCTCTGTCGGCTCCCGAACGTAAGGCTCTCGAGGATTATCTGTCTGTTTCTCTCAACGCCGGTACCGTGGTGCCTTCTTCCTCTCCCGCCGGAGCGGGGTTTTTCTTTGTTAAGAAGAAGGACGGTACTCTGCGCCCCTGTGTGGATTATCGAGGGCTGAATGACATAACGGTTAAGAATCGTTATCCGCTTCCCCTTATGTCGTCAGCCTTCGAGATGCTGCAGGGAGCCAGGTTCTTTACTAAGTTGGACCTTCGTAACGCTTACCATCTCGTACGCATCAGAGAGGGGGACGAGTGGAAAACGGCGTTTAACACTCCGTTAGGGCATTTTGAATACCGGGTTCTGCCGTTCGGTCTCTCTAATGCCCCAGCGGTCTTTCAGGCATTAGTCAATGATGTACTGAGAGACATGCTGAACATCTTTGTTTTCGTTTACCTTGACGATATCCTGATTTTTTCACCGTCACTCGAGATTCATGTTCAGCACGTTCGACGTGTACTCCAGCGCCTTTTAGAGAATTGTCTCTACGTGAAGGCTGAGAAGTGCGCCTTTCATGTCTCCTCTGTCACTTTTCTTGGTTCTGTTATTTCCGCTGAAGGCATTCAGATGGATCCCGCTAAGGTCCAGGCTGTCAGCGATTGGCCCGTCCCTAAGTCACGTGTCGAGTTGCAGCGCTTTCTCGGTTTCGCTAATTTCTATCGGCGTTTCATTCGTAATTTCGGTCAAGTGGCTGCCCCTCTCACAGCTCTGACTTCTGTCAAGACTTGCTTTAAGTGGTCCGGTTCCGCCCAGGGAGCTTTTGATCTCCTCAAGAAGCGTTTTACATCCGCTCCTATCCTTGTTACTCCTGACGTCACTAAACAATTTATTGTCGAGGTTGACGCTTCAGAGGTGGGCGTGGGAGCCATTCTGTCCCAGCGCTTCCAGTCTGACGATAAGGTTCATCCTTGCGCTTACTTTTCTCATCGCCTGTCGCCATCGGAACGCAACTATGATGTGGGTAACCGCGAACTGCTCGCTATCCGCTTAGCCATAGGCGAATGGCGACAGTGGTTGGAGGGGGCGACCGTTCCTTTTGTCGTTTGGACTGACCATAAGAACCTTGAGTACATCCGTTCTGCCAAACGACTTAATGCACGTCAAGCTCGTTGGGCGTTGTTTTTCGCTCGTTTCGAGTTCGTGATTTCCTATCGCCCGGGGAATAAGAACACCAAGCCTGATGCCTTATCCCGTCTCTTTAGTTCTTCTGTGGTTTCTACCGACCCCGAGGGGATTCTCCCTGAAGGGCGTGTTGTCGGGTTGACTGTCTGGGGAATTGAGAGACAGGTAAAGCAAGCGCTCACTCACACTGCGTCGCCGTGCGCTTGTCCTAGTAACCTTCTGTTTGTTCCTGTCCCTACTCGTCTGGCTGTTCTTCAGTGGGCTCATTCTGCCAAGTTAGCTGGCCACCCCGGTGTTCGGGGTACGCTTGCTTCTATTCGCCAGCGGTTTTGGTGGCCTACTCAGGAGCGGGACACGCGCCGTTTCGTGGCTGCTTGTTCGGACTGCGCGCAGACTAAGTCAGGTAACTCTCCTCCTGCCGGTCGTCTCAGACCGCTTCCTATTCCTTCTCGACCATGGTCTCACATCGCCTTAGACTTTATTACCGGTCTGCCTTCGTCTGCGGGGAAGACTGTGATTCTTACGGTTATCGATAGGTTCTCTAAGGCGGCACATTTCATTCCCCTCGCTAAGCTTCCTTCCGCTAAGGAGACGGCACAAATCATCATTGAGAATGTGTTCAGAATTCATGGCCTCCCGTTAGACGCCGTTTCAGACAGAGGTCCGCAATTCACGTCACAGTTTTGGAGGGAGTTCTGTCGTTTGATCGGTGCTTCCGTCAGTCTCTCTTCCGGGTTTCATCCCCAGTCTAACGGTCAAGCAGAAAGGGCCAATCAGTCGATTGGTCGCATTTTACGCAGCCTTTCGTTTCGAAACCCTGCGTCTTGGGCAGAACAGCTCCCCTGGGCTGAGTACGCTCACAACTCGCTTCCTTCGTCTGCTACAGGGCTATCTCCTTTTCAGAGTAGTCTTGGTTACCAGCCTCCTCTGTTCTCGTCCCAGCTCGCCGAGTCCAGCGTTCCCTCCGCTCAGGCTTTTGTCCAACGTTGTGAGCGCACTTGGAGGAGGGTCAGGTCTGCACTTTGCCGTTACAGGGCGCAGACTGTGAGAGCCGCCAATAAACGTAGGATTAAGAGTCCTAGGTATTGTCGCGGTCAGAGAGTGTGGCTTTCCACTCGTAACCTTCCCCTTACGACAGCTTCTCGCAAGTTGACTCCGCGGTTCATTGGTCCGTTCCGTGTCTCTCAGGTCGTCAATCCTGTCGCTGTGCGACTGCTTCTTCCGCGACATCTTCGTCGCGTCCACCCTGTCTTCCATGTCTCTTGTGTCAAGCCTTTTCTTCGCGCTCCCGTTCGTCTTCCCTCCCCCCCTCCCGTCCTTGTCGAGGGCGCACCTATTTACAAGGTACGGAAGATCATGGACATGCGTTCTCGGGGACGTGGTCACCAGTACTTAGTGGATTGGGAGGGTTACGGTCCTGAGGAGAGGAGTTGGGTTCCATCTCGAGACGTGCTGGACCGTTCGTTGATTAATGATTTCCTCCGTTGCCGCCAGGGTTCCTCCTCGAGTGCGCCAGGAGGCGCTCGGTGAGTGGGGGGGTACTGTCATGTTTTGTCTTTTGATTATCATGTCTTGTCCCTGTGCTTCCCTTCCATTTGTCTCCCTCTGCTGGTCTTAGTAGGTTCTTTCCCTCTCTCTTCCCCTCCCTCTCTTCCTCTCTCTCTCTCTCTCTATCGTTCCGTTCCTGCTCCCAGCTGTTCCTCATTCTCCTAACTACCTCATTTAATCTTTCACACCTGTCCCCTATTTTGCCCTCTGATTAGAGTTCCTATTTCTCCCTCTGTTTTCCGCTTCTGTCCTTGTCGGATCTTTGTTTGATGTTTGCTGTTCCGTGTCCTGGTTCCGCCCTGTCGTGTTTTTGCCTTCATCAGATGCTGCGTGTGAGCAGGTGTCATCTAAGATATATCCAGGAGTACCGTTTTGTTTAAGTTTGGAATAAAGACTCTGTTTTTGTTAAGTCGCCTTTGGGTCCTCATTCATCTGCATAACAGTGTGTGTGTGTGTGTGTGTGTGTGTGCGTGTGTGTGTGTGTGTGTATAAATCTGTAGTGATTTCCATATGTTGTTAGGTAAGAAGCAGTGAGATCAGAGACAGGTTGTTCCTGTAACAGGTGTGATTGGCTGAACAGGAGTTACGGCGGCAGGACAACACGTCTTTACCAGTAACAGTCCCAAAGGTACAAAATAAAAGCAGAAACGTGAAGGAATCCAGTCAGTCATAAAGCCACACCATCTATATTCTGTACAACACATATAAATCCTCTAACTACCCTGTCATCTGTAGCCATGGTTACAGAAAAAAAAAAAAAGAAAACGACCAGAAATAAAAACAAGGGGGTGAAAAAATGCATCTGTTTCAGTTGATTTTTAAATCCTTCATCTTTTGTCTAGTTCCTACTTAGGGAACCGTCTGGAACATGGAACAGTAAAAGTTCAGTTGAGTCTGTACACCTTGCAGAAACAGGAAGGTAACTCCCGTTTCAGTTCAGTTCATCAGACAGGAGGAAGAGACGGTTGTAAAACACACAGAGTTCCTCTAACTACCCTGTCGTCTGTAGCCATGGTTACAGTGTTGAGAACAACATGTCGTCTAATAAAATAGTTATGTGACGGGGGGGGGCGGGGTTTATCATACACACTCTACTGATTGGCAGGTCAGGTAGTAGAAGAACAAGGAGAAGCCTGGTGATTGGCTAGATTCTTTTGACCAGTGTCCAGGGCTTGGAAGAGTAGTCTGATGTTTTGGACGGTGAAAAAGACTAAGCTAGGATCTGCTACAGGTCCATGGTAGGATGTGTCTGGGCTACGATCCAGGCGAGTCTATGAAGACAGGTTAAATGACAGATCCTTCCCTACATTCCTCCTCCTTCAGGTACTAGTTCATATTTCCATTCCTGAAGAATGTTCACAAAAAAACTCCTTAGTTTCGAGCCACCCAGTTTAGTTCGTTCTGGTCTAAATTACAATCCATCTCTATCCAATCGAATTGCCCTCATCTCCCTTCCGGCCAATGATAGCTCAGTCTCATCCCTATTGTCACTAACCACAGGAAAGAATCAGGAAGCGGGTCCGTTCAACCAGGCCTTCATTGGTCAGCGCCAACTGTCAATCAATCATCAACATATAACTATTCTGGGAGGCGGGACTAAAAAAGAAGGTGGGACCCGGAAAATAAGGGGTTTAGAGTCTTCTCATTGGTCTATAGGCTCGTGACCAGATGGGAGGGGTCAACGGGGGTCAGGGGCTCCTCGGGCGACGAATCAGAATCCTCCTTGTTGACAGGTACCATGTAGCCGTCGCTGCCCCCCCGCCCCATCTGGTAGTAATGGTGGAGCTGGTGGAGCTGGTTCCTGGACCCCAGGTTCGGCATGCTCTTATAGTAAACATCCTCCGCCTCTGGCCCCGGTCCGCTCCCAGTGCTGCTGTTACCGGCCTGAATCTCCCCGCTGTCGTCCAGCTCACCGTCCGCTAAACCGTTCATCTGCCCGTGACTACCCTGGCCATCCGGTAAATCCGTTAACACGGGCATGGAGGTGTACAGAGAGTTTCTGTGATTGGGTGATTGCGGCGTCTCGTCCGTCTGCTCATTGGTCAGGAGGGGGAAGAAGCTGTCGCTGGTCTCCTGGGGGATGTGCCGGGGGCGGGAGAAGTTATGGGGGGGCGGGGGAGGAGGGTGAGGGTGGGGGAGGCTGTCTGGGGGAGGCAGAGGGCGGGGCGGGAGGAGAGGGGCGTTTGACTCCTCCCTTATAATCTCCAATCCCAAATTCTCATCCAATGGGAAGGCAACGTTGGGGTTATCCAGCACCATGTGACTAACGTCGACACCATCGTTACTCAAGTCGTAGTCATGGTTACTCCCGCCACCGACTACGCCACCGATTCCGATTCCGTTACTGCTGTTACCGACCAGGCCGCCCGCGTTACCGGTGCCGTTACCGACGTTGACCATCTTATTCATCAGGTTGTGGTTGCGTTCAGTGGTCGCCGACCGCTGGTGGTTGTTCAAATACGAAGGGGTGTAGTTGGAGGTTAACTCTTTAAGGATCTGCTTTTCTAATGTTGTCTCCTTGTGGTTGCCGTAGGTACTGTAACCGCTGACGCCGCCGCGATCTAGAATCTGGACGCTGTCGCTAAGGTAGTCGCCGCTCGCCACGCTGTAGTTGTTGCCGTGGTTACCGTTGAGAGGGAGCGTATCCATGACGCTGGAGTCTCGCGCGTTGTTCAGGATCCCCTCTGTGGAAACGGTAAACAAACACAATTATTAGAAGAAACAAAATTAAGTTTAAAAAAACAGTAAATAGTTTAAATTGTCTAATTGTTCAGTATAGTAAATAGCTAGGTATTTGTAAGCGTATTTGACATCCATAGTGGTAGGTTGATATCAGATGCTTGATTAGTAAAGGTGATTACTTGTGTCTCTGTAGGGGGCTATGGGACAGCGTGAGAGAGAACAGAGAGAAACACAAACAGTGAGTAAACACAGCCACAGATAGATACAGAACAGTGTGTATGGTAAAAATGAGTAAACACACAATGAATGGTATGGTGTTTAGTAGGAGGCCTCGTCTTCACCACCTAGGCTACTGTGTACGGTTACAAACTGAACGGTTCACATGGTCTGTCTTGAGGATCAATCCAACTTTTTCCCACAGTACAACAATACAATACTATACTACAATACTAACAACACACATGAACAGAACCCACAGTACAACAATGTCACATACTAACAACACACATGAACAGAACCCACATACTGAAAACAGACGATGCAATACAGCAAGCGCAAAAACCTTTACCAGACGACGGCATAACACAACAACACAAAACACACAGAGCATTCATAGAGCACTCATAGAGCATTCATAGAGCATTCATAGAACACTCATAGAGCATTCATAGAACACTCATAGAGCATTCATAGAACACTCATAGAGCATTCATAGAGCACTCATAGAGCACTCATAGAGCATTCATAGAGCACTCATAGAGCATTCATAGAACACTCATAGAACACTCAGAGCATTCATAGAACACTCATAGAGCACCCATAGAGCACTCATAGAGCATTCATAGAACACTCATAGAGCATTCATAGAGCATTCACAGAGCATTCATAGGGCATTCATAGAGCATTCATAGGGCATTCATAGAGCATTCATAGAACACTCATAGAGCATTCATAGAACACTCATAGAGCATTCATAGAGCATTCATAGAGCATTCATAGAGCATTCATAGAACACACATAGAGCATTCATAGAGCATTATAGAACACTCATAGAGCATTCATAGAGCATTATAGAACACTCATAGAGCATTCATAGAGCATTATAGAACACTCATAGAGCATTATAGAACACTCATAGAGCATTCATAGGGCATTCATAGGGCATTCATAGAGCATTATAGAACACTCATAGAGCATTATAGAACACTCATAGAGCATTCATAGAGCATTATAGAACACTCATAGAGCATTATAGAACACTCATAGAGCATTCATAGAGCATTCATAGGGCATTCATAGGGCATTCATAGTGCATTCATAGAGCATTCATAGCTCATAAAACAGAATCCCACCAAACAGCACAAGCACTCATAGATCCCAGATGATTCGTTAATGTTTATGTTGAATCTGAGACGGATAACTTACACGTTAAGGTCATAAATCTAAAAGGTGAACTACATAACTTGTGTTAAAACATATATTCTTTGAGACCTGACCAATGGGACGCTATGGTGATGTCTCACAACATGATTGGTTGCCTCATCTGGGAGTCATTTTCACAGGCATGCAGACAGAATCATGAGCAGTGGCGGCCATTTTAGAATCAAGGATCCATCAAAATCAATTATATATAAAAAATGTTTTTAAAGTCAATAACTTTGAAGTCAAAAGTGAAATGCACTCGCACAGTCCAGGGGTCAATAAGAACGTGATACTTTGCAAGTCCAGTGTGTTTAAATTTGAACTGAAAAAATAACTCAAAACAATAAAGTGCAGGAATATCAAAAGTTATCAAAGGTTCTCACAAAAAGAACAATCGTTTCAAGCCTTCAATCAATACGTTCCATTAAAAAATGAACTTGGAGGATAACTAGGATGAAGGGTAAATAGGGTTCATAGGTCATACATAGGAATGTGTGTGTCACACCTTGTGTGTTGTACATGCCAGCCACGTTGGGGTTGTTACAGACGGCTTGGTGGTTGGTGTCCCCCAGCAGAGAGTTATAAGGATGGTTAGAACCATGGGGATGAAGGAGAGTATTAGTTAACAGATGATTAGCCTTCGCTCCTAGTGGAGGCAGAGAGACAGACAGAGAGACAGAGAGAGAGAAAGAGAGAGAGAGAGAGAGAGACAGAGACAGAGAGAGAGAGACAGAGAGATAGATAGAGAGACAGAGAGAGAGAGAGAGAGAGAGAGAGAGAGAGAGAGACAGAGACAGAGACAGAGACAGAGACAGAGACAGAGACAGAGAGAGAGAGACAGAGAGAGAAAGAGAGAGAGAGAGAGACAGAGAGAGACAGAGACAGAGACAGAGACAGAGCGAGAGAGACAGAGAGATAGATAGAGAGACAGAGAGAGAGAGAGAGAGAGAGAGAGGTGTAGAGGTATATGAAGAGAGAGAGAGAGAGAGGTGTAGAGGTATATGAAGAGAGAGAGAGGGAGAGAAAGAGAGAGAGAGAGAGAGAGAGAGAGAGAGAGAGAGAGAGAGAGAGAGAGAGAGAGAGAGAGAGCGAGACAGTGAGAGAGAGGAGTGTAGTGATAGAGTGGGTGTGAGAGAGAGCATGAAAGGAAGAGGGAGAGAAGACATGTAAATCAATCAGACAAACAGAGTTCAAGTGAAAAGCCACAGAAATAAGCTTGACAGTCATTCCTGCAGCCTTTCTCTAGTGAATTGTAGAGTTACCACCCATGACTGTATTTGTTAGTCAGAGACATGGTTGTTGTATTTGTTCATTTTCAGTCCTGTGACCTTCACCAAGTTAGATCCTAGGTATAGTCATGAACTCTTACATTTTATTTAACCTTTATTTAACTAGGTAAGTCGGTTAAGAACAAATTCTTATTTACAATGAGGGACCTACCCCAGGCCAAACCCGGACGACGCTGGGCCAATTGTACGCCGCCCTATGGGACTGCTAATCACGGCCGGATGTGATACAGCCTGGATTCGAACCAGGTACTGTAGTGACGCCTCTAGCACTGAGATGCCGTTACATTACATAATGTATCTCATAAGACCTTGTTTTGAGGCCTAGCTCCACCATAATACAGTGGTCTCAAACTCATGGTTTACAGGCCACATCAGGTCCGCAAGTAGGATTGCAAAATTATGGTACATTTCCCAAGGATTTCCTGCTTATTCCCTCCCGTTTCTAGGAATTTTCCAACCAGGATTAGGTTAGACAGGTTAGACAGGTCAGACTGGTCAGACAGGTAGACTGGTCAGACAGGTCAGACTGGTCAGACAGGTAGACTGGTCAGACAGGTCAGACTGGTTAGACAGGTCAGACTGGTCAGACAGGTCAGACTGGTCAGACAGGTAGACTGGTCAGACAGGTCAGACTGGTTAGACAGGTCAGACTGGTCAGGCTGGTCAGACTGGTTACACTGGTTAGACTGGTAGACAGGTCAGACTGGTAGACTGGTCAGACTGGTTAGACTGGTTAGACTGGTTAGACTGGTCAGACTGGTCAGACTGGTTAGACTGGTTAGACTGGTCAGACTGGTCAGACTGGTAGACAGGTCAGACTGGTCAGACTGGTCAGACTGGTCAGGCTGGTCAGACTGGTTACACTGGTTAGACTGGTAGACTGGTAGACAGGTCAGACTGGTAGACTGGTCAGGCTGGTCAGACTGGTTACACTGGTTAGACTGGTAGACTGGTAAACAGGTCAGACTGGTAGACTGGTCAGACTGGTTAGACTGGTTAGACTGGTTAGACTGGTCAGACTGGTCAGACTGGTTAGACTGGTTAGACTGGTCAGACTGGTCAGACTGGTAGACAGGTCAGACTGGTCAG
Organism: Salvelinus namaycush; assembly: GCF_016432855.1. NCBI lineage: Eukaryota > Metazoa > Chordata > Actinopteri > Salmoniformes > Salmonidae > Salvelinus > Salvelinus namaycush. Next base: position 4,414 of record NW_024058423.1, on the reverse strand, counting down.
ACTGGTCAGACTGGTCAGACTGGTTAGACTGGTCAGACTGGTCAGACTGGTCAGACTGTTTAGACTGGTCAGACTAGGAGGAATAAGATGAAGAGTCAGAGTCTCGTTCATCTGTTTCAATAGGTAGCACTGGCACTCCATTATACAGTCACATGGAATAGATTACTAGAATAACTAGCCATCTGCCCCAGTTATAGGGTATAGTGTGCCAGTCTTAGTGTATTGGGCCAGTCTTAGTATAGTGTGCCAGTCTTAGTGTAGTGGGCCAGTCTTAGTGTAGTGGGCCAGTCTTAGTATAGTGGGCCAGTCTTAGTATAGTGGGCCAGTCTTAGTGTAGTGGGCCAGTCTTAGTGTAGTGGGCCAGTCTTAGTGTAGTGGGCCAGTCTTAGTGTAGTGGGCCAGTCTAAGTGTAGTGGGTCAGTCTAAGTGTAGTGGGTCAGTCTTAGCGTAGTGGGCCAGTCTTAGTGTAGTGGGCCAGTCTTAGTATAGTGGGCCAGTCTTAGTATAGTGGGCCAGTCTTAGTGTAGTGGGCCAGTCTTAGTGTAGTGGGCCAGTCTAAGTGTAGTGGGTCAGTCTAAGTGTAGTGGGTCAGTCTTAGCGTAGTGGGCCAGTCTAAGTGTAGTGGGCCAGACTTCACACACTTAGTGGGCCAGTCTTAGTGTATTGCCCAATCGTAGTGTAGTGGGCCAGTCTTCACACACTTAGTGGGCCAGTCTTAATGTATTGGGCCAGTCTCAGTGTAGTGGGCCAGTCTTAATGTAGTGGGCCAGTCTTCACACACTTAGTGGGCCAGTCTTAATGTAGTGGGCCAGTCTTCACACACTTAGTGGGCCAGTCTTAGTGTAGTGGGCCAGTCTTAATGTAGTGGGCCAGTCTTCACACACTTAGTGGGCCAGTCTTAGTGTAGTGGGCCAGTCTTCACACACTTAGTGGGCCAGTCTTAGTGTAGTGGGCCAGTCTTCACACACTTAGTGGGCCAGTCTTAGTGTATTGGGCCAGTCTTAGTGTAGTGGGCTAGTCTTAGTATAGTGGGCCAGTCTTAGTATAGTGGGCCAGTCTTAGTGTAGTGGGCCAGTCTTAGTGTAGTGGGCCAGTCTTAGTGTAGTGGGCCAGTCTTAGTATAGTGGGCCAGTCTTAGTATAGTGGGCCAGTCTTAGCGTAGTGGGCCAGTCTAAGTGTAGTGGGCCAGACTTCACACACTTAGTGGGCCAGTCTTAGTGTATTGCCCAGTCTTAGTGTAGTGGGCCAGTCTTCACACACTTAGTGGGCCAGTCTTAATGTATTGGGCCAGTCTCAGTGTAGTGGGCCAGTCTTAATGTAGTGGGCCAGTCTTCACACACTTAGTGGGCCAGTCTTAATGTAGTGGGCCAGTCTTCACACACTTAGTGGGCCAGTCTTAGTTTAGTGGGCCAGTCTTAATGTAGTGGGCCAGTCTTCACACACTTAGTGGGCCAGTCTTAATGTAGTGGGCCAGTCTTCACACACTTAGTGGGCCAGTCTTAATGTAGTGGGCCAGTCTTCACACACTTAGTGGGCCAGTCTTCACACACTTAGTGGGCCAGTCTTAGTATAGTGGGCCAGTCTTAGTGTAGTGGGCCAGTCTTCACACACTTAGTGGGCCAGTCTTAGTGTAGTGGGCCAGTCTTCACACACTTAGTGGGCCAGTCTTAGTGTATTGGGCCAGTCTTAGTGTAGTGGGCCAGTCTTAATGTAGTGGGCCAGTCTTCACACACTTAGTGGGCCAGTCTTAGTGTAGTGGGCCAGTCTTCACACACTTAGTGGGCCAGTCTTAGTGTAGTGGGCCAGTCTTCACACACTTAGTGGGCCAGTCTTAGTGTAGTGGGCCAGTCTTAATGTAGTGGGCCACGCCAAATACTTCCTCTCTTCTGTCCTTCATAGAGGAAGTGACATCAGCAGTGGGCTAACGATAGCATTAGGAGGAGTAATATAAACTTCTCTTTACTCTGTCAGTGCATTATATATAACAGTATTGTTGTTATACTGAATAGGTAGTAGTATCCATGGTTACCTCTGTTGAGTGTGGCTGAGCTGTTGATGTCTCCTGTCATAAAGGATGACTCCTGTTTCCTCACTGTATCGTTCCACATCCTCCTGATACGACTCTGATGGAGGGAGGGATGGGGGAGGGAGGGGAGGAGAGGAGAGGAGAGAAGAGGAGAGGGAGGGAGAGAAGGAAGGGGGATGAAGGGAAGGAGAGAAGGAAGGGGGAGGGAGGGAAGAGGGGATGAGAGGAGAGGGAGGGAGAGAAGATAGGAAGGGGGAGGTAGAGAGAAAGAGACAGGGATAAAAGGTGACTTTCCAAGGTAACTTTCCAAGACTTCTAGAATCAGAAGTCAGAGTTAAAGTTGAATCTGATTGTACTGTAGGTTAGTCCTACAGGCTAACCTGGTCTCACCTGGGAATCTTCTGTGGAGTAGCGTCCAGGTGTACAGGCAGGCAAGATGACCTGCGACCCCGTGGAGTATCGTCCTGGGGTTCGAGACGTGGTGTGGTTCTTTCCAGAGGACGAGATGGAGGTCTCTACACTCTTACCACTGCAGCAGTGGGTACGCAAACACTTCCCATACTCCTTACGCACCTGGAGGGAAGACAGGGACACACAGCTGTGTTATGGAAGGATACAGGTGTGTTTGGGAAGGATACAGGTGTGTTATGGAAGGATACAGATGTGTTAGGAAGGATACAGGTGTGTTATGGAAGGATACAGGTGTGTTATGGAAGGATACAGGTGTGTTATGGAAGGATACAGGTGTGTTATGGAAGGATACAGGTGTGTTATGGAAGGATACAGATGTGTTAGGAAGGATACAGATGTGTTAGGAAGGATACAGCTGTGTTATGGAAGGATACAGGTGTGTTTGGGAAGGATACAGGTGTGTTATGGAAGGATACAGATGTGTTAGGAAGGATACAGGTGTGTTATGGAAGGATACAGGTGTGTTATGGAAGGATACAGGTGTGTTATGGAAGGATACAGGTGTGTTATGGAAGGATACAGGTGTGTTAGGAAGGATACAGGTGTGTTAGGAAGGATACAGGTGTGTTATGGAAGGATACAGGTGTGTTATGGAAGGATACAGGTGTGTTAGGAAGGTTACAGGTATGTTAGGAAGGATACAGGTGTGTTATGGAAGGATACAGGTGTGTTATGGAAGGATACAGGTGTGTTATGGAAGGATACAGGTGTGTTAGGAAGGATACAGGTGTGTTAGGAAGGATACAGGTGTGTTATGGAAGGATACAGGTGTGTTATGGAAGGATACAGGTGTGTTATGGAAGGATACAGGTGTGTTAGGAAGGATACAGGTGTGTTAGGAAGGATACAGGTGTGTTATGGAAGGATACAGGTGTGTTATGGAAGGATACAGGTGTGTTAGGAAGGTTACAGGTATGTTAGGAAGGATACAGGTGTGTTATGGAAGGATACAGGTGTGTTATGGAAGGATACAGGTGTGTTAGGAAGGATACAGGTGTGTTAGGAAGGATAAAGGTGTGTTATGGAAGGATACAGGTGTGTTATGGAAGGATACAGGTGTGTTAGGAATGATACAGGTGTGTTAGGAAGGAAACATGTGTGTTAGGAAGGATACAGGTAAGTTAGGAAGGATACAGGTGTGTTAGGAAGGATACAGGTGTGTAGGAAGGATACAGGTGTTAGGAAGGATACAGGTGTGTTATGGAAGGATACAGGTATGTTAGGAAGGATACAGGTATGTTAGGAAGGATACGGGTATGTTAGGAAGGATACAGGTATGTTAGGAAGGATACAGGTATGTTAGAAGGATACAGGTGTGTGTGTGTTTGTGTGTGTGGATGTGTGTTAACGTTTGGTTATGTCTTAACACAATGTGTTTCCCAACACCTGTGAGTGTCTAACACACCTGTATCCTTCCCAATATCTGTATGGGTGTGTGTGTAACACACCTGTTCCTTCCTAACACCTGTATGGGTGTGTATCTAACACACCTGTATCCTTCCTAACACCTGTATGGGTGTGTGTATCTAAACACCTGTATCCTTCCTAACACTGTATGGGTGTGTGTATCTAACACACCTGTATCCTTCCTAACACCTGTATGGTGTGTGTATCTAACACACCTGTATCCTTCCTAACACCTGTATGGGTGTGTATCTAACACACCTGTATCCTTCCTAACACCTGTATGGGTGTGTATCTAACAAACCTGTATCCTTCCTAATATCTGTATGGGTGTGGTGTGTGTAACACACTGTATCCTTCCTAACACCTGTATGGGTGTGTGTATCTAACACACCTGTATCCTTCTAACACCTCTGGGTGTGTGTATCTAACACACCTGTATCCTTCCTAACACTGTATGGGTGTGTGTATCTAACCACCTGTATCCTTCCTACACCTGTATGGGTGTGTATC
>NW_024058422.1:20000-55564 GCF_016432855.1 Salvelinus namaycush | reverse complement strand
GGTGTTTACTAGTTTACTAGATGGTGACTGTGTTCAGGTGTTTACTAGATGGTGACTGTGTTCAGGTGTTTACTAGATGGTGACTGTGTTCAGGTGTTTACCAGATGGTGACTGTGTTCAGGTGTTTACTAGATGGGGACTGTTTTCAGCTGTTTACTAGATGGGGACTGTGTTCAGGTGTTTACTAGTTTACTAGATGGGGACTGTGTTCAGGTGTTTACTAGATGGGGACTGTTTTCAGCTGTTTACTAGATGGGAACTGTGTTCAGGTGTTTACTAGTTCACTAGATGGTGACTGTGTTCAGGTGTTTACTAGTTTACTAGATGGGGACTGTGTTCAGGTGTTTACTAGTTTACTAGATGGTGACTGTGTTCAGGTGTTTACTAGATGGTGACTGTGTTCCGGTGTTTACCAGATGGTGACTGTGTTCAGGTGTTTACTAGTTTACTAGATGGTGACTGTGTTCAGGTGTTTACTAGTTTACTAGATGGGGACTGTGTTCAGGTGTTTACCAGATGGTGACTGTGTTCAGGTGTTTACTAGATGGGGACTGTGCTCAGGTGTTTACTAGATGGGGACTGTGTTCAGGTGTTTACCAGATGGTGACTGTGTTCAGGTGTTTACTAGATGGGGACTGTGTTCAGGTGTTTACTAGATGGGGACTGTGTTCAGGTGTTTACCAGATGGTGACTGTGTTCAGGTGTTTACTAGATGGGGACTGTGTTCAGGTGTTTACTAGATGGGGACTGTGCTCAGGTGTTTACTAGATGGGGACTGTGTTCAGGTGTTTACCAGATGGTGACTGTGTTCAGGTGTTTACTAGTTTACTAGATGGTGACTGTGTTCAGGTGTTTACTAGATGGTGACTGTGTTCAGGTGTTTACTAGTTTACTAGATGGTGACTGTGTTCAGGTGTTTACTAGATGGTGACTGTGTTCATGTGTTTACTAGTTTACTAGATGGTGACTGTGTTCAGGTGTTTACTAGATGATGACTGTGTTCAGGTGTTTACTAGATGGTGACTGTGTTCAGGTGTTTACTAGTTTACTAGATGGTGACTGTGTTCAGGTGTTTACCAGATGGTGACTGTGTTCAGGTGTTTACCAGATGGTGACTGTGTTCAGGTGTTTACCAGATGGTGACTGTGTTCAGGTGTTTACTAGATGGTGACTGTGTTCATGTGTTTACTAGTTTACTAGATGGTGACTGTGTTCAGGTGTTTACTAGATGGTGACTGTGTTCATGTGTTTACTAGTTTACTAGATGGTGACTGTGTTCAGGTGTTTACTAGATGGGGACTGTGTTCAGGTGTTTACCAGATGGTGACTGTGTTCAGGTGTTTACTAGATGGGGACTGTGTTCAGGTGTTTACTAGATGGGGACTGTGTTCAGGTGTTTACCAGATGGTGACTGTGTTCAGGTGTTTACTAGATGGGGACTGTGTTCAGGTGTTTACTAGATGGGGACTGTGCTCAGGTGTTTACTAGATGGGGACTGTGTTCAGGTGTTTACCAGATGGTGACTGTGTTCAGGTGTTTACTAGTTTACTAGATGGTGACTGTGTTCAGGTGTTTACTAGATGGTGACTGTGTTCAGGTGTTTACTAGTTTACTAGATGGTGACTGTGTTCAGGTGTTTACTAGATGGTGACTGTGTTCATGTGTTTACTAGTTTACTAGATGGTGACTGTGTTCAGGTGTTTACTAGATGGTGACTGTGTTCAGGTGTTTACTAGATGGTGACTGTGTTCAGGTGTTTACTAGTTTACTAGATGGTGACTGTGTTCAGGTGTTTACCAGATGGTGACTGTGTTCAGGTGTTTACCAGATGGTGACTGTGTTCAGGTGTTTACCAGATGGTGACTGTGTTCAGGTGTTTACTAGATGGTGACTGTGTTCATGTGTTTACTAGTTTACTAGATGGTGACTGTGTTCAGGTGTTTACTAGATGGTGACTGTGTTCATGTGTTTACTAGTTTACTAGATGGTGACTGTGTTCAGGTGTTTACTAGATGGTGACTGTGTTCAGGTGTTTACTAGATGGTGACTGTGTTCAGGTGTTTACTAGTTTACTAGATGGTGACTGTGTTCAGCTGTTTACCAGATCGTGACTGTGTCCAGGTGTTTACTAGTTTACTAGATGGTGACTGTGTCCAGGTGTTTACTAGATGGGGACTGTGTTCAGGTGTTTACTAGATGGTGACTGTGTTCAGGTGTTTACTAGATGGTGACTGTGTTCAGGTGTTAACTAGTTTACTAGATGGTGACTGTGTTCAGGTGTTTACTAGATGGGGACTGTGTTCAGGTGTTTACTAGATGGTGACTGTGTTCAGGTGTTTACCAGATGGGGACTGTGTTCAGGTGTTTACTAGATGGTGACTGTGTTCAGGTGTTTACCAGATGGTGACTGTGTCCAGGTGTTTACTAGTTTACTAGATGGTGACTGTGCTCAGGTGTTAACTAGTTTACTAGATGGGGACTGTGTCCAGGTGTTTACTAGATGGGGACTGTGTCCAGGTGTTTGCTAGATGGGGACTGTGTCCAGGTGTTTACTAGATGGTGACTGTGTTCAGGTGTTTATTAGATGGTGACTGTGTTCAGGTGTTTACTAGTTTACCAGATGGTGACTGTGTTCAGGTGTTTACTAGAGGGTGACTGTGTTCAGGTGTTTACTAGTTTACTAGATGGTGACTGTGTTCAGGTGTTTACCAGATGGTGACTGTGTCCAGGTGTTTACTAGATGGTGACTGTGTCCAGGTGTTTACTAGAGGGTGACTGTGTTCAGGTGTTTACCAGATGGTGACTGTGTTCAGGTGTTTACTAGAGGGTGACTGTGTTCAGGTGTTTACTAGATGGTGACTGTGTTCAGGTGTTTACCAGATGGGGACTGTGTTCAGGTGTTTACTAGATGGTGACTGTGTCCAGGTGTTTACTAGTTTACTAGAGGGTGACTGTGTTCAGGTGTTTACTAGATGGTGACTGTGTTCAGGTGTTTACTAGATGGTGACTGTGTTCAGGTGTTTACTAGATGGTGACTGTGTCCAGGTGTTTACCAGATGGTGACTGTGTCCAGGTGTTTACCAGATGGTGACTGTGTTCAGGTGTTTACTAGTTTACTAGAGGGTGACTGTGTTCAGGTGTTTACTAGATGGTGACTGTGTCCAGGTGTTTACCAGATGGTGACTGTGTTCAGGTGTTTACCAGATGGTGACTGTGTTCAGGTGTTTACTAGTTTACTAGATGGGGACTGTGTTCAGGTGTATACTAGATGGGGACTGTGTCCAGGTGTTTACTAGATGGGGACTGTGTCCAGGTGTTTACTAGTTTACTAGATGGTGACTGTGTTCAGGTGTTTACCAGATGGTGACTGTGTTCAGGTGTTTACTAGTTTACTAGATGGGGACTGTGTTCAGGTGTTTACCAGATGGTGACTGTGTCCAGGTGTTTACTAGTTTACTAGAGGGTGACTGTGTTCAGGTGTTTACTAGATGGTGACTGTGTCCAGGTGTTTACTAGATGGGGACTGTGTTCAGGTGTTTACCAGATGGTGACTGTGTTCAGGTGTTTACTAGTTTACTAGATGGGGACTGTGTTCAGGTGTATACTAGATGGGGACTGTGTCCAGGTGTTTACTAGTTTACTAGATGGTGACTGTGCTCAGGTGTTAACTAGCTTACTAGATGGTGACTGTGTTTAGGTGTTTACTAGATGGTGACTGTGTTCAGGTGTTTACTAGATGGGGACTGTGTTCAGGTGTTTACCAGATGGTGACTGTGTTCAGGTGTTTACTAGATGGTGACTGTGTTCAGGTGTTTACTAGATGGTGATTGTGTTCAGGTGTTTACTAGTTTACTAGATGGTGACTGTGTTCAGGTGTTTACCAGATGGTGACTGTGTTCATGTGTTTACTAGTTTACTAGATGGGGACTGTGTTCAGGTGTTTACTAGTTTACTAGATGGGGACTGTGTTCAGGTGTTTACTAGATGGGGACTGTGTCCAGGTGTTTACTAGATGGTGACTGTGTCCAGGTGTTTACTAGATGGTGACTGTGTTCAGGTGTTTACTAGATGGGGACTGTGTCCAGGTGTTTACTAGTTTACTAGATGGGGACTGTGTTCAGGTGTTTACTAGTTTACTAGATGGGGACTGTGTTCAGGTGTTTACTAGATGGTGACTGTGTCCAGGTGTTTACCAGATGGTGACTGTGTTCAGGTGTTTACTAGATGGTGACTGTGTCCAGGTGTTTACTAGATGGGGACTGTGTTCAGGTGTTTACTAGATGTGACTGTGTTCAGGTGTTTACTAGATGGTGACTGTGTTCAGGTGTTTACCAGATGGTGACTGTGTTCAGGTGTTTACTAGATGGGGACTGTGTTCAGGTGTTTACTAGATGGGGACTGTGTCCAGGTGTTTACTAGATGGTGACTGTGTCCAGGTGTTTACTAGATGGTGACTGTGTTCAGGTGTTTACCAGATGGTGACTGTGTTTAGGTGTTTGCTAGATGGGGACTGTGTTCAGGTGTTTACTAGATGGGGACTGTTTTCAGGTGTTTACCAGATGGTGACTGTGTTCAGGTGTTTACTAGTTGACTAGATGGTGACTGTGTTCAGGTGTTTACTAGATGGTGACTGTGTTCAGGTGTTTACCAGATGGGGACTGTGAACTATATGTTTTTTCTCTCTTTCTCTTTGACAATAAATGTTTTGTGTTCAGAGCTCCTCAAGCTGCCCAGATCGTGTTGTCATCAGAGATGCTTTCCTCTGTAAACTGTTTGTATTCCAAGAACTAATCCACCTACAGAGCCTGGCTTTCCGCCGACACAGCAACAGCAAACACAACATACTCTGTTTAGTGGGAGAATAAATGGGACAAGTAAATATTTACAGTCACATTAACGATTGATTCATTATCTGTGGTTTGTTACTTTGCATACATTGCCACGCCACATTAGATCTAGAGCTAGAGTTAGTTACTATAGAGAGAGATGGACAGAGAGACGGAAGAAGGGATGGAGGCAGGGAGGGAGGGAGAGAGAGAGAGGCAGAGAGAGAAAGATAGAGAGAAAGGAAGAGCCAGGAACCACGTAACATAGTCTTATCCTGAAGTTATTTTGAAATTAAATTGAACGAAAGTATAAACACAACATGTAACAATTTCATTGATATTGGTGAGTTACAGCTCATATGAGGAAATCAGTCAATTGAAATAAATAAATTAAGTCATAAACTATGGATTTCACATGACTGGGAATACAGAAAAACATATGTTGGTTACAGATACCTTAAAAAAAAAAGGGCTTCACAATGAGCCCCAAGATCTCGTCAAGGTATTTTTGTGCCATCAAATTGCCAACGATAAAATGCAAACGTTTCGTTGTCCGTAGTCTATGCCTACCGTAACCCCACCTCCACCACGGGGCACTCTGTTTACAACGCTTACAACAGCAAACCGCTCGCCCACACGATACAGTACACGTGGTCTGCGGTTGTAAGGCCGGTTGGACGTACAGCCAATTTCTCTAAAACAAAGTTTCAAGTGGCTTATCGTAGAGAAATTATCATTAAATGATCTGGCAACAGCTCAGGTGGTCATTCCAGCAGTCAGCGAGCCAATTGCAAGCTCTCTCAAAACTTGTGACATCTGTGGCATTGTGTTGTGTGACATATTTTACGGTGGCCTTTCATTGTCCCCAGCACAAGGTGCACTTGTGTATGTTCATGCTGTTTAATCAGCTTCTTGATTTGCACACACCTGTCAGGTAGATGGATTATCTTGGCAAATGAGAAATGCTCACTGACAGGGATGTAAAAAGATTTGTGCACAACATTTGAGAGAAATACGCTTTTTGTGCATATAGAACAATTCTGGGATCTTTTTTTTCAGCTCATGAAACATGGGACCAACACTTAACATGTTGCGTTTAAATTCTCACAGATAGCATGGCTCGCTGCCTTCTCACATTGCCACAGACTGTTATGGCTGGCTGTAATGAAACTCCTTTCTCACAGACTGGTCTGGCTTGCTGCAATGGGACTCCCTTCTCATGGGGCCATAGAGAGCGGGGCTGGCTGCCACAGGACCTCCTTCTCACAAGGCAACAGACTGGGCTGGCTGCCACGGGACCCCCTTCTCACAGGGCCACAGACTGTTAAAGCTAGAGACATCTGTTTTGAAGTCAGTAGCGCCGGTCTGCCAGCATCCAAAACAGTCTGGGCTACACGCTACGCCCCACCATCGATGAGATTCTCACCAACACGTAGATGTCGGTTGGAAAGGTGAGACTGTCACCAACACGTAGATGTCGGATGGAAAGGTGAGACTGTCACCAACACGTACATGTCGGTTGGAAAGGTGAGACTGTCACCAACACGTAGATGTCGGTTGGAAAGGTGAGACTGTCACCAACACGTACATGTCGGTTGGAAAGGTGAGACTGTCACCAACACGTACATGATGGTTGGAAAGGTGAGACTGTCACCAACACGTACATGTTGGTTGGAAAGGTGAGACTGTCACCAACACGTACATGTCGGATGGAAAGGTGAGACTGTCACCAACACGTACATGTCGGATGGAAAGGTGAGACTGTCACCAACACGTACATGTCGGTTGGAAAGGTGAGACTGTCACCAACACGTACATGTCGGTTGGAAAGGTGAGACTGTCACCAACACGTACATGTCGGTTGGAAAGGTGAGACTGTCACCAACACGTAGATGTCGGTGGAAAGGTGAGACTGTCACCAACACGTAGATGTTGGTTGGAAAGGTGAGACTGTCACCAACACGTACATGTCGGATGGAAAGGTGAGACTGTCACCAACACGTACATGTCGGTTGGAAAGGTGAGACTGTCACCAACACGTACATGTCGGTTGGAAAGGTGAGACTGTCACCAACACGTACATGTCGGTTGGAAAGGTGAGACTGTCACCAACACGTAGATGTCGGTTGGAAAGGTGAGACTGTCACCAACACGTAGATGTCGGTTGGAAAGGTGAGACTGTCACCAACACGTAGATGTCGGTTGGAAAGGTGAGACTGTCACCAACACGTACATGTCGGTTGGAAAGGTGAGACTGTCACCAACACGTACATGTCGGTTGGAAAGGTGAGACTGTCACCAACACGTACATGTCGGTTGGAAAGGTGAGACTGTCACCAACACGTACATGTCGGTTGGAAAGGTGAGACTGTCACCAACACGTACATGTCGGATGGAAAGGTGAGACTGTCACCAACACGTAGATGTCGGTTGGAAAGGTGAGACTGTCACCAACACGTAGATGTCGGTTGGAAAGGTGAGACTGTCACCAACATGTAGATGTCGGTTGGAAAGGTGAGACTGTCACCAACACGTACATGTCGGTTGGAAAGGTGAGACTGTCACCAACACGTACATGTCGGTTGGAAAGGTGAGACTGTCACCAACACGTACATGTCGGTTGGAAAGGTGAGACTGTGTCACCAACACGTACATGTCGGATGGAAAGGTGAGACTGTGTCACCAACACGTACATGTTGGTTGGAAAGGTGAGACTGTCACCAACACGTACATGTCGGTTGGAAAGGTGAGACTGTCACCAACATGTAGATGTCGGATGGAAAGGTGAGACTGTCACCAACACGTAGATGTCGGATGGAAAGGTGAGACTGTCACCAACACGTAGATGTCGGTTGGAAAGGTGAGACTGTCACCAACACGTACATGTCGGTTGGAAAGGTGACACTGTCACCAACACGTAGATGTCGGTTGGAAAGGTGAGACTGTCACCAACACGTACATGTCGGTTGGAAAGGTGAGACTGTCACCAACACGTAGATGTCGGTTGGAAAGGTGAGACTGTCACCAACACGTAGATGTCGGTTGGAAAGGTGAGACTGTCACCAACACGTAGATGTCGGTTGGAAAGGTGAGACTGTCACCAACACGTAGATGTCGGTTGGAAAGGTGAGACTGTCACCAACACGTACATGTCGGTTGGAAAGGTGAGACTGTCACCAACACGTACATGTCGGTTGGAAAGGTGAGACTGTCACCAACACGTACATGTCGGATGGAAAGGTGAGACTGTCACCAACACGTACATGTCGGTTGGAAAGGTGAGACTGTCACCAACACGTACATGTCGGTTGGAAAGGTCAGACTGTCACCAACACGTAGATGTCGGATGGAAAGGTGAGACTGTCACCAACACGTAGATGTCGGATGGAAAGGTGAGACTGTCACCAACACGTACATGTCGGATGGAAAGGTGAGACTGTCACCAACACGTAGATGTCGGTTGGAAAGGTGATACTGTCACCAACACGTACATGTCGGTTGGAAAGGTGAGACTGTCACCAACACGTACATGTCGGTTGGAAAGGTGAGACTGTCACCAACACGTAGATGTCGGTTGGAAAGGTGAGACTGTCACCAACACGTACATGTCGGATGGGAAGGTGAGACTGTCACCAACACGTACATGTCGGTTGGAAAGGTGAGACTGTCACCAACACGTACATGTCGGATGGAAAGGTGAGACTGTCACCAACACGTACATGTCGGATGGAAAGGTGAGACTGTCACCAACACGTAGATGTCGGTTGGAAAGGTGAGACTGTCACCAACACATACATGTCGGTTGGAAAGGTGAGACTGTCACCAACATGTAGATGTCGGTTGGAAAGGTGAGACTGTCACCAACACGTACATGTTGGATGGAAAGGTGAGACTGTCACCAACACGTACATGTTGGTTGGAAAGGTGAGACTATCACCAACACGTAGATGTCGGTTGGAAAGGTGAGACTGTCACCAACACGTACATGTCGGTTGGAAAGGTGAGACTGTCACCAACACGTACATGTCGGTTGGAAAGGTGAGACTGTCACCAACACGTACATGTCGGTTGGAAAGGTGAGACTGTCACCAACACGTGCATGTCGGTTGGAAAGGTGAGACTGTCACCAACACGTACATGTCGGTTGGAAAGGTGAGACTGTCACCAACACGTACATGTCGGTTGGAAAGGTGAGACTGTCACCAACACGTACATGTCGGTTGGAAAGGTGAGACTGTCACCAACACGTACATGTCGGTTGGAAAGGTGAGACTGTCACCAACACGTAGATGTCGGTTGGAAAGGTGAGACTGTCACCAACACGTACATGTTGGATGGAAAGGTGAGACTGTCACCAACACGTACATGTTGGTTGGAAAGGTGAGACTGTCACCAACACGTAGATGTCGGTTGGAAAGGTGAGACTGTCACCAACACGTACATGTCGGTTGGAAAGGTGAGACTGTCACCAACACGTACATGTCGGTTGGAAAGGTGAGACTGTCACCAACACGTAGATGTCGGATGGAAAGGTGAGACTGTCACCAACACGTACATGTTGGTTGGAAAGGTGAGACTGTCACCAACATGTAGATGTCGGATGGAAAGGTGAGACTGTCACCAACACGTACATGTCGGTTGGAAATACTTTTTCTTTTATCTCTCAGATACAGGACCGACACTTCAGAACAGACTTCCTTTAGAAGTATATTGTGACAATCTGTTTCTCCCTGCATGAATATGTTATTCAATGCGTTTTCTATGGGCTTAAATAGCCGTAAGGCCAAATTCAATGTTTCCTCAAATAATTGTTTAATATATTTGGTTTATACTTACAGGGAATCTAAAACTCAGAATCAAATAACTAAACAATCCAGGGTATAACCGTCTTAAAACAATTCCATATGTTAGCTTGATAGAAACCCAAACCCCGGGCCCTTAGAATGCGAGGCCTTGCTTTTGATTGACATGTTCTGTTGTCGTTGCCATGGGACGGAGCAGCTGGAAGGCGATAGGGAGAGGAGATTCCTCCCCGTGGGAAAACAAAGACTGTGAGTGATGTTTGTCTGAAACCGAGATCTGGCTTCCTAGTGTTTTGATGAGTTGACGTCCTGGCATGAGAGAGGGGGAGGGGCAGGGGAAGGGGAGGGGGGGGGTTGACAACTCTGGTGACAAGTGGTATGTTGACAAATGTAGACTTTAAAATACACTTTTGATCCTCAGTCATTTTGAGCTGTTTTGAAGAAGCGTTCTTTCCATTGAGGAACAGAAGAGAAGAGCATCATGTTTCTTACTATTACACTCAATTGTCAAATAATGTACAGCGGTCTTCAGAAAATATTCACAACCCCTTGACTTGTTCCACATTTTGTCGTTGTTACAGCCTGAATTTAAAATGGGTTCGTTTGAAGAAGAAGAACAAATGTCACTGGCACAAAATATCCCATAATGTCAAAGTGGAATTATGTTGTTCTACCTTTTTATTTTACAAACAAATTAAAAATGAAAAGCTGAAATGTCTTGAGTCAAGTATTCAACCTCTTTGTTATGGGAAGCTTAAATAAGTTCAGGAGTAAACATGTGCTTAACAAGTCACATAATAAGTTGCATGGACTCACTCTCTGTGCAATAATAGCGTTAAACATTATTTCCTCTAACTCAGTTGCCGGAGAGGAAGGAAAACGCTTGATGATTTCACCATGAGGCCAGTGGTGACTTTAAAACAGTTTTAGAGTTTAATGGCTGTGATATGAGAAAACTGAGGATTGATCAACAACATTGTAGTTACTCCACTCTGTACTAACCTTTATGACAGTGACATGAAGGAAGCCTGTACAGAATGAAAACATGCATCCTGTTTGCAACAAGGCACTAAAGTAAAACTGCAAAAATGAGACATATGCAATTAACTTTTTAACTGCCCTGAATACAAAGTGTTATATTGGTGGTGGCTGCATCATGTTATGAGTATGCTTGTAATCATTAAGGACTGGGGAGTTTTTCAGGATAAAAAAAGAAACGGAATGGAGCTAAGCACAGGAAAAATTCTAGAGGAAATCCTGGTTCAATCTGCTTTCCATCAGACACTGGGAGATGGATTCACCTTTCAGCAGGACAATAACCTAAAACACAAGGCGACATCTACACTGGAGTTGCTTACCAAGGAGACAGTGAATGTTCCTGAGTTACAGTTATGACTTAAATATAATTGAAAATGTATGGCAAAACCTGAAAATGGTTGTCTAGAAATGATTAACAACCAATTTGACAGAACTTGAATAATTTTGAAAATAATAATTGGCAAATGTTGCACAATACAGATGTGTAGAGCTCTTAGAGACTTACCCAGAAAGACTCACTGCTGTAATTACTCTTAGAGACTTACCCAGAAACACTCACAGCTCTTAGAGACTTACCCAGAAAGACTCACTGCTGTAATTACTCTTAGAGACTTACCCAGAAACACTCACAGCTCTTAGAGACTTACCCAGAAAGACTCACTGCTGTAATCGCTGCCAAAAGGGATTCTAACATGTATTGACTCAGGGGGTTTGTTTGTTTTTGTTTTACAAATGATTACATTGTTCATCCACTTTGACATTACAGAGTATTTTTTTGTAGATCGTTGACATAGAAATGACAATTAAATCCATGTTACTTCGAAAGACAATAAAACATTTGGAACAAGTCAAGAAGTGTGAATAGTCTCTGAAGTGAATAGTCTCTGAAGTGAATAGTTTATGAAGTGAATAGTCTCTGAAGTGAATAGTCTCTGAAGTGAATAGTCTCTGAAGTGAATAGTCTCTGAAGTGAATAGACTCTGAAGTGAATAGTCTCTGAAGTGAATAGTCTCTGAAGTGAATAGTCTCTGAAGTGAATAGTCTCTGAAGTGAATAGACTCTGAAGTGAATAGACTCTGAAGTGAATAGACTCTGAAGTGAATAGTCTCTGAAGTGAATAGTCTCTGAAGTAAATAGTCTCTGAAGTGAATAGTCTCTGAAGTGAATAGTCTCTGAAGTGAATAGACTCTGAAGTGAATAGTCTCTGAAGTGAATAGACTCTGAAGTGAATGGTCTCTGAAGTGAATAGTCTCTGAAGTGAATAGACTCTGAAGTGAATAGTCTCTGAAGTGAATAGACTCTGAAGTGAATAGTCTCTGAAGTGAATAGACTCTGAAGTGAATAGTCTCTGAAGTGAATAGTCTCTGAAGTGAATAGACTCTGAAGTGAATAGACTCTGAAGTGAATAGTCTCTGAAGTGAATAGTCCCTGAAGTGAATAGACTCTGAAGTGAATAGTCCCTGAAGTGAATAGACTCTGAAGTGAATAGTCTCTGAAGTGAATAGTCTCTGAAGGCACATGAGGTGATTGGGGCGGATGAATGGCACAACATGGGTCTCAGGATCTCGGGACGTTATCTCTGTGCATTCAAATAGACATCGATAAAATGCAATTGTGTTTGTTGTCCGTAGCTTATGCATGCCCATATCATAACCTCACCGTCACCATGCACTCTGTTCTCAACCTGCTCGCCCACACGATGCCACACACACAGTCTGCCTTCTGCCCGGTATGTCATAAATTGTGATTAATCCGTGAAGAGCACACTTCACCAGCGTGCCAGTGGTCATCAAAGGTGAGCATTTGGATCCTGAGGTTGGTTACGACGCCGAACTGCAATCAGGTCAAGACCCTTTTGAGGATGACGAGCACACAGATGAGCTTCCCTGAGATGGTTTCTGACAGTTTGTGCAGAAATTCTTTGGTTGTGCAAACCCACAGTTTCATCAGCTGTCCTGGTGGCTGGTCTCAGACGATCCCGCAGGTGAAGAAGCCGGATGTGGATGTCCTGGGCTGGTGTGGTTACACCTGGTCTGAGGTTGTGAGGCCAGTTGGACATAGTGCCAAATCCTCTAAAATTACGTTGGAGGCAGCTTATGGTAGAGAAATGTACATTAACCTGTTTGGGCTGCAGGGGCAGTATTGAGTAGCCGGATAAAAGGTGCCCATTTCAAACAGCCTCGTACTCAATTCTTGCTCGTACAATATGCATATTATTATTACTATTGGATAGAAAACACTCTCTAGTTTCTAAAACCGTTTGAATTATATCTGTGAGTAAAACAGAACTCATTTTGCAGCAAACTTCCTGACAGGAAGTGGAAAATCTGAAATCGATGCTCTGTTCTAGGGCCTGCCTATAAATGTCCTTGATATATATCAGTATACATGCACTTCATACGTCTTCCACTAGATGTCGACAGGCAGTGAGAGAAGAAATGGAGTGTATAACTTGATCTGGGGTCGAATAAATGCTCTTTGTATGACGTGTCACCAGTTTCCTGTTTTCTGGAGAGCCCGTGAAGGGACCTGGTTTTGCCTTCTGTACAGCTGTCGTTATAGACGACTAATATCTCCGGCTTTGATTTTATTTGATACATGTGACAATATCATCGTAAAGTATGTTTTTTCAATATAGTTTTATTAGATTATTGAAATTTTTTCGGGACGTTAGGCGTGTTGCGTTGTCTGCGTTTGTTCAGGAAGGAGAGCTTCGCGCCACTTTGCTAGCTTTCCGTGCTAATTGACTGGAGAAGAGGACATTCTAAATCCAAACAACGATTGTTCTGGACAAAGGACCCCTTGTACAACATTCTGATGGAAGATCGTCAAAAGTAGGACCCATTTTATGATGTTATTTGATATATCTGTCGAACATGTTGTACTAGTAGGTTGCGGCCAGGTTTTGGGCACGCTCTCGCCATAACGTAAACTGCATATCGTAATGAAGTTATTTTTAGAATTCTAACACGGCGATTGCATTAAGAACTAGTGTATCTATCATTTCCTATGCAACATGTATTTTTTAGTTATGTTTATGAATAGTTATTTGGTCAGAATATGTGAGTGTCAGAAAAATATCCGGACGTTGTGGGAAAAAGCTGCTACGTTAGCACAATGTATAACCACTGATTTCAGCTCTAAATATGCACATTTTCGAACAAACATAAGTGTATGTATAACCTGATGTTATAGGACTGTCATCTGATGAAGCTTATCAAGGTTAGTCAAAAATTATATATCTTTTGCTGGTTTGTTACGATCGCTAACTTTTGCTGCTGGGGAATGGCTTGTGTTTCTGGCTATTGTGGTAAGCTAATATAATGCTATATTGTGTTTTCGCTGTAAAACACTTAAGAAATCGGAAATATTGGCTGGAATCAGAAGATGCCTGTCTTTCATTTGCTGTACACCATGTATTTTTCAGAAATGTTTTATGATGAGTATTTAGGTATTTGACGTTGGTGTCTGTAATTACTCTGGCTGCTTCGGTGCCATTTCTGACGGTAGCTGTGATGGTAGCTGCAATGTAAAACTGATTTATAGCTCAAATATGCACATTTTTCGAACAAAACATAGATTTATTGAATAACATGTTATAAGAATGTCATCTGATGAAGTTGTTTCTTGGTTAGTTTGGTTGGTTCTTGGTTAGTTTTGTTGGTTTTGTGCATGCTACCTGTGCTGTGAAAAATGTCTGTGCATTTTTGTATTTGGTGGTGAGCTAACATAAATATACGTGGTGTTTTCGCTGTAAAACATTTAAAAAATCGGACATGTGGGCTGGATTCACAAGATGTTTATCTTTCATTTGCTGTATTGGACTTGTTAATGTGTGAAAGTTAAATATTTCAAAAAAATATCTTTTGAATTTCGCGCCCTGCACTTGAAGTGGCTGTTGTCATATTGTGCCCGGCTTCGGGCTTGCAGCCAGAAGAAGTTAAATTCTCTGGAAACCACTCTGGTGGACATTCCTGTAGTCAGCATTCCAATTTCACACTCCCTCAAAACTTGAGACATCTGTGGCGTTGTGCTTTGTGACAAAATTGTTCCCATCACAGGGTTCACATGTGTAATGATCATGCTGTTTAATCAGCTTCTTGATATGCCACACCTGGCAGGTGCATGGATTATCTTGGCAAAGGAGAAATGCTCACTAACAGGGATGTGAACAAATTTGTGCACAAAATCTGAGAGAAATAAGCTTTGTTCGTATGGAACACATCGGGGATCTTTTATTTCAGGTCATGAAACATGGGACCAACACTTTACATGTTGCGTTTATATTTTTGTACAGTGTAGATTGAAGTGAACAAGTCAAGGAGTGTGAATACTCTCTGAAGACACTGGATGATTTACACTAAAAGTCTATGATCTTCTTCCAAAAATCAGTAAACAAGTCAATCAGTTTAAAACTTCTTCTTAATAGGGGGCGCTGTTATCACTTTGGTAAAAAATCGTGCCCAAATTAAACGTTCTCGTACTCTGTTCTAGATCATACAATATGCATATTATTATTACTATTGGATAGAAAACACTCTGAAGTTTCTAAAACTGTTTGAATTATATCTGTGAGTAAAACAGAACTCATTTGGCAGGAAACTTCGAAACAGGAAGTGAAAATTCTGAAAATGGGGCTCTGTGTCAGAGCCTGCCTATTCAACTGGCTTATATTTATGGATCTGTATGCACTTCATACGCCTTCCACTAGATGTCAACAGGCAGTAGGTGTCTAGCTTGATGTGAGACCGAATGAGAGCTTTTGGAGTGACAGGTCCGCTCTTTTGTCAGTATTCAACTGCGCACCAGGAAACCTCACATTGTCTTCTGAATGCGTTACGTATACACGACAAAATGCTCCGGCTCTGATTTTATTGGATACATATGAGAAAAACATCATAAAGTAGGATTTTCAACCGAGTTTGACCAGTTTAATTTTGGAATTTTGGAATTTTGGAATTTTTCGTTCAGTGCGCAAAGATTTCTTGGACATGTGCCCTCCACATGGCTAGCCAAAGTTGCTAATTCGACAGAAGAAATGGACATTCTAAAACAAAACAACGATTTATTCTGGAACTAGGACTCCTTGCACAACATTCTGATGGAAGATCATCAAAAGTAAGAGAATATTTATGATGTTATTTCGTATTTTTGTGGTTTGTGTTGGCTCCAACAAGGCGGAGAATTGGTGAGCGCTGTCTCACAATATTGCATGCTGTATGTTGTACTAAAGTTATTTTTTTAAATCTAACACAGCGGTTGCATTAAGAACCAGTGTATCTTTCATTTGCTGTACAACATGTATTTTTTAGTAAAGTTTATGATGAGTTTTTTGGTTAGATCACGTGACTGTCCAAAATCTCTCTGGACAATTTGGTGCATCATGGCTACGTATACGTATTCACAATGTAAAACCAGGATTTGTACCTCTAAATATGCACATTTTCGAACAAAACATAAATGTATTGTGTAACATGATGTTATAAGACTGTCATCTGATGAAGTTTTTCAAAGGTTAGTGATTAATTTTATCTCTATTTGTGGGTTTTGTGAAAGCTACCTTTGCAGTGAATAAATGGCGTTGTGTGTTTGGCTATTGTGGTGAGCTAATATAAATATATATTGTGTTTTCGCTGTAAAACACTTAAAAAATCGGAAATATTGGCTGGATTCACAAGATGATTATCTTTCATTTGCTGTACACCATGTATTTTTCATAAATGTTTAATGATGAGTATTTATGTATTTCACGTTGCTCTCTGTAATTATTCTGGCTGTTTTGGTGATATTTTTGATGGTAGCTGCAAAGAAAAACTACGATTTATACCTCTAAATATGCAAATTTTCGAACAAAACATAAATGTATTGTATAACATGATGTTATAAGACTGTCATCTGATGAAGTTTTCAAAGGTTAGTGATTAATTTTATCTCTATTTGTGGGTTTTGTGAAAGCTACCTTTGCGGTGGAAACATGGTGAAAACATGGCGTTGTGTGTTTGGCTATTGTGGTGTGCTAATATAAATATATATTGTGTTTTCGCTGTAAAACATTTTAAAAATCGGAAATGATGGCTGGATTCACAAGATGTTTATCTTTCATTTGCTGTATTGGACTTGTGATTTCATGAAATTATATTATATCCCTGTCGCGTTAAGCTAGGCTATGCTAGTCAGCTTTTTTGATGAGGAGGATCCCGGATCCGGGAGAGAGAAGCGGTAGAGGTTAAAGTTCTGGGATCATAAGTCAAAGAAGACACACACACACACACACACACACACACACACACACACACACACACACACACACACACACACACACACACACACACACACACACACACACACACACACACACGCCATTAGCAATATCATTTGGCACGTTGATTCAAAAGATTCTAGCACTTAACATTCGGCACAGTCTAAATTCATTAAGATGAAGTCAAGAATGTGCTGTTCTGGCTTCACACCTTGACCACATCTCCCTGCCAAAGACACCTCGACCACAACTCCCTGCCAAAGACACCTCGACCACAACTCACTGCCACAGACACCTCGACCACAACTCCCTGCCACAGACACCTCGACCACATCTCCCTGCCACAGACACCTCGACCACAACTCCCTGCCACAGACACCTTGACACCTCGACCACAACTCCCTGCCACAGACACCTCGACCACAACTCCCTGCCACAGACACCTTGACACCTCGACCACAACTCGCTGCCACAGACACCTCGACCACAACTCACTGCCACAGACACCTCGACCACAACTCACTGCCACAGACACCTCGACCACAACTCACTGCCACAGACACCTTCACACCTCGACCACAACTCACTGCCACAGACACCTCGACCACATCTCACTGCCACAGACACCTCGACCACAACTCCCTGCCACAGACACAACTCCCTGCCACAGACACCTCGACCACAACTCCCTGCCACAGACACCTCGACCACAACTCCCTGCCACAGACACCTCAACCACAACTCCCTGCCACAGACACAACTCCCTGCCACAGACACCTCGACCACAACTCCCTGCAACAGACACCTCGACCACAACTCCCTGCCACAGACACCTCGACCACAACTCCCTGCAACAGACACCTCGACCACAACTCCCTGCCACAGACACCTCGACCACAACTCCCTGCAACAGACACCTCGACCACAACTCCCTGCCACAGACACCTCGACCACAACTCCCTGCCACAGACACCGCGACCACAACTCCCTGCCACAGACACCTCGAACACAACTCACTGCCACAGACACCTCGACCACAACTCCCTGCAACAGACACCTCGACCACAACTCCCTGCCACAGACACCTCGACCACAACTCCCTGCCACAGACACCTCTCCCTGCCACAGACACCTCTCCCACAACTCGCTGGCTCATGGAATCTCTCCATGATTCATCATCAGTTGGTCCGACATAAAGGGATCCCCTCGAGCAACTCTGTGTGTGTGTGTGTGTGTGTGTGTGTGTGTGTGTGTGTGTGTGTGTGTGTGTGTGTGTGTGTGTGTGTGTGTGTGTGTGTGTGTGTGTGTGTGTGTGTGTGTGTGCGTGCGTGCGTGCGTGCGTGCGTGTCAGACAACACAGTGCTGGCAGCGATACTGTAAATAAATGATTCATTCGAAATGTTTTGCTGTGAAACAGGAAGCACCTAATTCCTCATCCGCCACTGATCTGGTATTTAGGGACTCTCTAAACACTATTTTGTTACGTTTGGCTTCTTCCTAAACGGGGGAAGAGCTAGGGATGGATACAGTATCAGGAGTATCAAAACATCAATCTAAAAGTTTTATTTAGCTTAGCTATGTGGAAATGCTATGTGGAAATGCTATGTGGAGATGCTATGTGGAGATGCTATGTGGAGATGCTATGTGGAAATGCTATGTGGAGATACTATGTGGAGATGCTATGTGGAAATGCTATGTGGAAATGCTATGTGGAGATGCTATGTGGAAATGCTATGTGGAAATGCTATGTGGAGATGCTATGTGGAAATGCTATGTGGAAATGCTATGTGGAGATGCTATGTGGAAATGCTATGTGGAAATGCTATGTGGAGATGCTATGTGGAAATGCTATGTGGAAATGCTATGTGGAGATGCTATGTGGAAATGCTATGTGGAGATGCTATGTGGAAATGCTATGTGGAGATGCTATGTGGAAATGCTATGTGGAAATGCTATGTGGAGATGCTATGTGGAAATGCTATGTGGAAATGCTATGTGGAGATGCTATGTGGAAATGCTATGTGGAAATGCTATGTGGAGATGCTATGTGGAAATGCTATGTGGAAATGCTATGTGGAGATGCTATGTGGAGATGCTATGTGGAAATGCTATGTGGAAATGCTATGTGGAAATGCTATGTGGAGATGCTATGTGGAAATGCTATGTGGAAATGCTATGTGGAGATGCTATGTGGAAATGCTATGTGGAAATGCTATGTGGAAATGCTATGTGGAAATGCTATGTGGAAATGCTATGTGGAGATGCTATGTGGAGATGCTATGTGGAAATGCTATGTGGAAATGCTATGTGGAAATGCTATGTGGAGATGCTATGTGGAAATGCTATGTGGAAATGCTATGTGGAGATGCTATGTGGAAATGATATGTGGAAATGCTGTGGAGAAACTGTGTGGAGAAGCTATGTGGAGAAGCTATGTGGAGAAGCTATGTGGAGAAGCTTGTGGAGAAGCTTTGTGGAGAAACTATGTGGAGAAGCTATGTGGAGAAGCTATGTGGAGAAGCTATGTGGAGAAGCTTGTGGAGAAGCTTTGTGGAGAAACTATGTGGAGAAGCTTTGTGGAGAAACTATGTGGAGAAGCTATGTGGAGAAACTATGTGGAGAAGCTATGTGGAGAAGCTTGTGGAGAAGCTTTGTGGAGAAGCTATGTGGAGAAGCTTGTGGAGAAGCTTTGTGGAGAAACTATGTGGAGAAGCTATGTGGATAAGCTATGTGGAGAAGCTTGTGGAGAAGGGCTTGGACAATAATTTGGCTAATTATTTTGTCTGTTTACATTTTTCTCAAGCTTTCAACATTGTGTTTGTTTTACAAAGGGGTGTGTATGTGTGTGTGTTTGCGTGGGAAGGTGGTGCTGGGTTTTGACATGCATAGAGAGGAAACTCCTCTGTATTAACCCTGGGTCTCCTCTTGGTTTCCCTGTATATCACCCCGACAACCCGTCACCGAGACAACAACAACAGAACAGCCGTGGCTAATAGCTGTGATATGGTGGTCTGTCGGCCGGCCGGCTGGTGTTTACGTTGTAATGCCTCACCTCAGTGTGTTGGGGCTGGTGTTTGTGGAGCCTCACCTCAGTGTGTTGGGGCTGGTGTTTGTGGAGAGTCACCTCAGTGTGTTGGGACTGGTGTTTGTGGAGCCTCACCTCAGTGTGTTGGGACTGGTGTTTGTGGAGCGTCACCTCAGTGTGTTGGGACTGGTGTTTGTGGAGCGTCACCTCAGTGTGTTGGGGCTGGTGTTTGTGGAGCGTCACCTCAGTGTGTTGGGACTGGTGTTTGTGGAGAGTCACCTCAGTGTGTTGGGACTGGTGTTTGTGGAGCGTCACCTCAGTGTGTTGGGGCTGGTGTTTGTGGAGCGTCACTAGAGCAGCAGGTTCCACTTGGGGAGCCAGGTCGCTCTGTTTATCTTAAATCCCGTGCATGCCGAAATGACGTCCCCCTGGGACATCAATGCCGGGAAAAGCTCTATTGTCAGGGCCAGGGAGGGAGAGGAGTCTGTGGGGGGCTGCCTCACACTGAGGGGCTGGGAATTTGTGAATGGGAAGGAGTTAGAGGCAGTAGCCTAGAGAGGAGCCTCCCATGCCCCAGGGCAGATCAGGAAAAACAGTAACCTAAAGTGCACCCTCGACAACCACTGTGATTATTATTATTTGACCCTGCTGGTCATCTATGAACATTTGAACATCTTGGCCATGTTCTGTTATAATCTCCACCCGGCACAGCCAGAAGAGGACTGGCCACCCCTCAGAGCCTGGTTCCTCTCTAGGTTTCTTCCTAGGTTTTGGCCTTTCTAGGGAGTTTTTCCCAGCCACCGTGCTTCTACACCTGCATTGCTTGCTGTTTGGGGTTTTAGGCTGGGTTTCTGTACAGCACTTTGAGACATCAGCTGATGTAAGAAGGGCTATATAAATATATTTGATTAATTGGAGCATCCCATGCCCCAAGGCAGATCAGGAAGGGGTCGCAGGACCACATGGATGTCCAGTGAAATAGGGTTGCAAATGTATTAAACTTTTATCTAATTTTTTTTTTTAACTTTTCACCCAGCCTGTCAATCAGCCAGAGTCTGTGGTAGGTTGAGGGGTCTGGGTAGGGTGGGGGTAGGTTGGGGGTCCAGCGGATCCTGGGTTGTCAGACAGGGAGGGGTCTTCACAGACAGACAGTTGGAAGGCATTAGGCTGGCGTGCAGGACAGAACCGTGTCAGACGCAGCTGTCGCCCACAGTGATTGATAGAGTTTTTATAAATCCCACCCCACCATGTTGTCTGTCGGACTGCCATCCATGATTCATATTTTGACCCTGGCTAAAGGCTCAAGCTCAAAGTACAACTTTATCTAAATAGAAATAGACAAAGAAAGAAAGAAAGAAAGAAAGAAAGAAAGAAAGAAAGAAAGAAAGAAAGAAAGAAAGAAAGAAAGAAAGAAAGAAAGAAAGAAAGAAAGAAAGAAAGAAAGAAAGAAAGAAAGAAAGAAAGAAAGAAAGAAAGAGCCACAAAAATAAATGGAGGGCTGGAGGTTTTTGTCATGGCACCTTGTGTGTTTGCAAATTGGGTTGTTCTGACTGACAAGTGTGTACATTTGAGTGTTATGTGTTGATCGATTTGGCAGGGAGATTCCTGTTTAGATGGTCTGTTGATGCATCAGGAAGGGCAGTAGCCTAGAGGAGGCAGAGGCGGTAACCCTCACATGCAAAGACACCACATCAATTAGTTTTCCATGCACGATAATAACTCATCTTCAGAAAATAGCTGAGAAAGCCAATAGGACCTTCTTTAAACTCAAATCAACTCAAAATAGTTAAAATCCTGAGACCTTAGCGGCCACAAAGCAACAACCCTCCAAGGCTCCAAAATAA
This sequence comes from Salvelinus namaycush, assembly GCF_016432855.1. Taxonomy (NCBI): domain Eukaryota; kingdom Metazoa; phylum Chordata; class Actinopteri; order Salmoniformes; family Salmonidae; genus Salvelinus; species Salvelinus namaycush. The sequence continues at coordinate 33,770 of NW_024058422.1, read as the reverse complement.
AATTATTTTCAGATGTCTGGTGAAAACTACTAATAAGGATTGTTGGCGTGGGGCTTTTTGTAACTGTTGATTATCAGGATCATATGTTGGCTTTTATATTCACTGTCCGATTGGCATTTCATACGTTGGCAGTTCATGAAGATGGGAGATCGACGACAAGAAACAGCTGTTATGATAAAACACATCAGAGAGGGGGGCGTGTATGTGTGTGTGTCTGTGGGTGTCTATTTGTGTGTGTGTGTGTGTGTGTGTGTGTGTGTGTGTGTGGGTGGGTGGGTGGGTGGGTGGGTGGGTGGGTGGGTGGGTGTGTGTGTGTGTGTGTGTGGATGTGTGGGTGGGTGGGTGGGTGGTTGGCAGGAAAAAACGCTTGGACTTCCTCTGAACATTATTAGAGGATGTTTTCAACCTGGCAATAATGGTAGTGATTTCTATTAAACCCACTGGAATGTGGTTCTGCTACCTAGATCCCTCATCTGCCCTTCCTTACCAAAACAGAATGGTCTTTTGGCTCTTACTTATGTGAGACAATGACCTGCAATAAAACACCTGCCATTGTAACAAAAGGTGCACAGTTACGTTATCAGAGAGAAATTGATACTAGATACTAAATCAACAATATTAGAGTATAACTTTATCGGTTTATCTACTGAGGGGAATGTTCCTTGATGGTCCCGTGGTGAGATATATGAACAGGACAATACCACGTCCCTCAGACGTAATTCAAATAACAAGTAACCGGGACAACGTGTATCCTCTGATAACTTATAGTTTAGTGTTGACCATGGGACAACGTGTATCCTCTGATAACTTATAGTTTAGTGTTGACCATGGGACAACGTGTATCCTCTGATAACTTATAGTTTAGTGTTGACCATGGGACAACGTGTATCCTCTGATAACTTATAGTTTAGCGTTGACCATGGGACAACGTGTATCCTCTGATAACTTATAGTTTAGTGTTGACCATGGGACAACGTGTATCCTCTGATAACTTATAGTTTAGTGTTGACCATGGGACAACGTGTATCCTCTGATAACTTATAGTTTAGTGTTGACCATGGGACAACGTGTATCCTCTGATAACTTATAGTTTAGTGTTGACCATGGGACAACGTGTATCCTCTGATAACTTATAGTTTAGCGTTGACCATGGGACAACGTGTATCCTCTGATAACTTATAGTTTAGTGTTGACCATGGGACAACGTGTATCCTCTGATAACTTATAGTTTAGCGTTGACCATGGGACAACGTGTATCCTCTGATAACTTATAGTTTAGCGTTGACCATGGGACAACGTGTATCCTCTGATAACTTATAGTTTAGTGTTGACCATGGGACAACGTGTATCCTCTGATAACTTATAGTTTAGTGTTGACCATGGGACAACGTGTATCCTCTGATAACTTATAGTTTAGTGTTGACCATGGGACAACGTGTATCCTCTGATAACTTATAGTTTAGTGTTGACCATGGGACAACGTGTATCCTCTGATAACTTATAGTTTAGTGTTGACCATGGGACAACGTGTATCCTCTGATAACTTATAGTTTAGTGTTGACCATGGGACAACGTGTATCCTCTGATAACTTATAGTTTAGTGTTGACCATGGGACAACGTGTATCCTCTGATAACTTATAGTTTAGTGTTGACCATGGGACAACGTGTATCCTCTGATAACTTATAGTTTAGTGTTGACCATGGGACAACGTGTATCCTCTGATAACTTATAGTTTAGTGTTGACCATGGGACAACGTGTATCCTCTGATAACTTATAGTTTAGTGTTGACCATGGGACAACGTGTATCCTCTGATAACTTATAGTTTAGCGTTGACCATGGGACAACGTGTATCCTCTGATAACTTATAGTTTAGTGTTGACCATGGGACAACGTGTATCCTCTGATAACTTATAGTTTAGCGTTGACCATGGGACAACGTGTATCCTCTGATAACTTATAGTTTAGTGTTGACCATGGGACAACGTGTATCCTCTGATAACTTATAGTTTAGTGTTGACCATGGGACAACGTGTATCCTCTGATAACTTATAGTTTAGTGTTGACCATGGGACAACGTGTATCCTCTGATAACTTATAGTTTAGTGTTGACCATGGGACAACGTGTATCCTCTGATAACTTATAGTTTAGTGTTGACCATGGGACAACGTGTCAATAGGGCCATTTAAAACATCTCGATCGCTCACAACAATAGATTAATTTAATGCCAAATGACTACTGCCTACATGAATGGGACTTTCTTACAAAATAGATATTTTATTTCAATAAAAATAACTTGTATAAATTAAGGTTATGTAAAATATGATTTGAGAAGCCTTCCACTCTTCTTTCCACTTGTGTATTTTGCTATAACAAAACAGCTGCAATATCAAAATGTATATATTTCAACAAAATATAAATGAGACCTGTCCTGATGAAGGGGTTTCCTCTTGATTTTCATAATAGACCAGAGGGTTTTGTTTAGCAGCACTTACAGCTGGCTGGCCCGGGGGGCCTGGGTGGAAAGCCGAGCGGACCCAAACACTGGGAACAAATCCGTCTGGGGTAACCTGAGCTGGCCTGGGCCAGTCTCTCCAGACTCCCAGCACTCCCTGCTCCCTCTACTCTAATCCCTCTACCAGCTCTGGCTCATCTCTCTCAGTTCTAACCTCCAGCCCATACCAGCCATGGCCCGAGGGATTACAATACATTTAAATGTAATTTTATATCAACGATCTACACAAAATACTCTATAATATCAAAATGGAAATACATTGTAAAAAAAAATAATGAAAATAAAATATGGATATATCTTCATTAGATAAGTGTTTAACCACCTGAGTCAATACATGTTAGAATCACCTTTGGCTTTTGATTACAGCTGTGAGTGTTTCTGGGTAAATCTCTAAGAGTGATTACAGCTGTGAGTCCTTCTAGGTAAATCTCTAAGAGTGATTACAGCTGTGAGTGTTTCTGGGTAAATCTCTAAGAGTGATTACAGCTGTGAGTGTTTCTAGGTAAATCTCTAAGAGTGATTACAGCTGTGAGTGTTTCTGGGTAAATCTCTAAGAGCTTTCCACACCTGGATTGTCCAACATTTGTCCATTTTATTATCTTCAAAGTTCTTCAAGATCTGTCAAATTGGTTGTTGATCATTGCTAGACAACCATTTGTATGTCTTGCCGTAGATTTTCAAGCAGATTTGTAACATTCACTGTCTTCTTGGTAAGCTTCTCCAGGGTAGATTTAACCTTGTGTTTTAGGTTATTGTCCTGCTGAAAGGTGAATTCATCTCCCAGTGTCTGGTGGAAAGCAGACTAAACCAGGTTCTCCTCTAGGATGTTGCCTGGGCTTCATGTCCCAGTGTCTGATGGAAAGCAGACTGAACCAGGTTTTCCTCTAGGATGTTGCCTGTGCTTCATGTCCCAGTGTCTGGTGGAAAGCAGACTGAACCAGGTTTTCCTCTAGGATGTTGCCTGTGCTTCATGTCCCAGTGTCTGGTGGAAAGCAGACTGAACCAGGTTTTCCTCTAGGATGTTGCCTGTCCTTCACCTCCCAGTGTCTGGTGGAAAGCAGACTGAAACAGGTTTTCCTCTAGGATGTTGCCTGTCCTTCATGTCCCAGTGTCTGGTGGAAAGCAGACTGAACCAGGTTTTCCTCTAGGATGTTGCCTGGGCTTCATGTCCCAGTGTCTGGTGGAAAGCAGACTGAACCAGGTTTTCCTCTAGGATGTTGCCTGTCCTTCACCTCCCAGTGTCTGGTGGAAAGCAGACTGAACCAGGTTTTCCTCTAGGATGTTGCCTGTGCTTCATGTCCCAGTGTCTGGTGGAAAGCAGACTGAACCAGGTTTTCCTCTAGGATGTTGCCTGTCCTTCATGTCCCAGTGTCTGGTGGAAAGCAGACTGAACCAGGTTTTCCTCTAGGAGGTTGCCTGGGCTTCATCTCCCAGTGTCTGGTGGAAAGCAGACTGAACCAGGTTTTCCTCTAGGATGTTGCCTGTGCTTCATGTCCCAGTGTCTGGTGGAAAGCAGACTGAACCAGGTTTTCCTCTAGGATGTTGCCTGTCCTTCATGTCCCAGTGTCTGGTGGAAAGCAGACTGAACCAGGTTTTCCTCTAGGATGTTGCCTGTCCTTCATGTCCCAGTGTCTGGTGGAAAGCAGACTGAACCAGGTTTTCCTCTAGGATGTTGCCTGTCCTTCATGTCCCAGTGTCTGGTGGAAAGCAGACTGAACCAGGTTTTCCTCTAGGATGTTGCCTGTCCTTCATCTCCCAGTGTCTGGTGGAAAGCAGACTGAACCAGGTTTTCCTCTAGGATGTTGCCTGTGCTTCATGTCCCAGTGTCTGGTGGAAAGCAGACTGAACCAGGTTTTCCTCTAGGATGTTGCCTGTGCTTCATGTCCCAGTGTCTGGTGGAAAGCAGACTGAACCAGGTTTTCCTCTAGGATGTTGCCTGTGCTTAGCGCCATTCCATTCTATTTTATTTTATGCAAAACTCCCTGGTCCTTACAGATTACACGCATACCCCTAACATGATGCAGCCACCGCTATGCTTGAAAATATGGAGAGTGGTACTCAGTAATGTGTTGTATTGGATTTTCCCCAAACACAATGCTTTGTATGAACTTCTTATGGCTGGGTGGCAGTATTGAGTAGCTTGGATGAAAAGGTGCCCAGAGTAAACTGCCTGCTACTCAGGTTCAGAGGCTAAGATACGCATAGCATTAGTATATTTGGATAGAAAACACTCTGACGTTTCTAAAACTGTTTGAATGATGTCTGTGAGTATAACAGAACTCATATGGCAGGCAAAAACCTGAGAAAAAATCCAACCAGGAAGTGGGAAATCTGAGGTTTGTAGGTTTGCCTATCCAATATACAGTGGGATATTGATCATTCTGCACTTCCTAAGGCTTCCACTAGATGTCAACAGTCTTTAGAACCTTGTTTAATGCTTCTACAGTGAAGAATGAGGGACGGAGAGCTCTTTGAGTCAGGTGTCTGGCATGAGCTGAACATGCGCACTGACGTGAGAGCGACCTGCGTTCCGTTGCATTTCTGAAGACAAAGGAATTCTCTGGTTGAAATATTATTGAAGATTTATGTTAAACACATCCTAAAGATTGATTCTATACATCGTTTGACATGTTTCTACAAACTGTAATGGAATTGTTTGACTTTTCGTCTGAACTGCGCGTCATGAATGTGGATTACTGGACTGAACGCGCAAACAAAATGTAGGTATTTGGACATAAATGATGGACTATATCGAACAAAACAAACATTTATTATGGAACTGGGATTCTTGGGAGTGCATTCTGATGAAGATCATCAAAGGTAAGTGAATATTTATAATACTATTTCTGACTTCTGTTGACTCTAAAAATTGGCGGATATCTTTATGGCTTATTTGGGCTCTGAGCGCTGTACTCAGATTATAGCATGGTGTGCTTTTTCCGTAAAGTTTTTTTGAAATCTGACATTAAGTTGCATTAAGGAGAAGTTTATCTAAAGTTCCATGTTTAATACTTGTATCTTTTATCAATGTTTATTATGAGTATTTCTGTAAATTGATGTGGCTCTCTGCAAAATCACCGAATGTTTTGGAGGCAAAACATTACTGAACATAACGCGCCAATGTAAACTGAGATTTTATGATATAAATATGAACTTTACCGAACAAAACATACATGTATTGTGTAACATGAAGTCCTATGAGTGTCATCTGATGAAGATCATCAAAGGTTAGTGATGAATTCTATCTATATTTATGACTTTTGTGACTCCTCTCTTTGGCTGGAGAAATGGCTGTGTTTTTCTGTGAGTAGGTACTGACCTAACATAATTGTTTGTGGTGCTTTCGCCAAAAAGCCTATTTGAAATCAGACACTGTGGTGGGATTAACAAGAAGTGTATCTTTAAAATGGTGTAAAATACTTGTATGTCTGAGGAATTTTAATTATGAGATTTCTGTTGTTTTGAATTTGGCGCCCTGCACTTTCACTGGCTGTTGTCATATTGATCCCGTTAACGGGATCTCAGCCGTAAGAAGTTTTAAATATCCACCCATTATCCTATCACAGCCATTACACTCTGTAACTGCTTTAAATATCCACCCATTATCCAATCACAGCCATTACACTCTGTAACTGTTTTAAATATCCACCCTTTATCCTATCACAGACATTACACTTTGTAACTGCTTTAAATATCCACCCTTTATCCTATCACAGCCATTACACTTTGTAAGTGATTTAAATATCCATCCTTTATCCTATCACAGCCATTACACGTTGTAACTTATCTAAATATCCACCCTTTATCCTATCACAGCCATTACACTTTGTAACTTATTTAAGTATCTACCCTTTATCCTATCACAGCCATTACACTTTGTAACTGCTTTAAAGTCACCGTTGGCCTCAAGGTGATTTACCTGAGCGGTTATCTTCCTCTTCAGCAATGAACGCCTGTTTATTTATTGTGACTGGGTGTATTGATACACCATCCAAAGTGTAATTAATAACTTCACCATGCTCAAACGGATAGTTAACGTCCGCGTTTGACCTTTTCACCCATCTACCATTAGGTGCCCTTCTTTGCAAGGCATTGGAAAACCTCCATGGTCTTTGTGGTGGAATCTGTGTTTGAAATTCACTGCTCGACTGAGGGACCTTACAGATTATTATCTGTGTGGGGTACAGAGACGAGGTAGTCATTCAAATGTCATGTTAAACACTTTTATTAAACACAGAGTGAGTCCATGCAGCTTATTACGTGACTTGATTTTTTACTTTTTCGTGATCCAAAAATTGGTAGTTACAGTCTTGTCCCATCGCTGCAACTCCACTACGGACTCGGGAGATGTGAACGTCGAAAGACAAGCTTGGCATAGGCGAGACATTTCAAAACCTCATTCCTTATGATTTATTCTTTGAGTGTCTGTTTTGTCAATGTGTCTCTACACGCTATAGCAGTAAAGGCCAAATTCAATATTTAATCAAATCATTTTTAAATAAAACATTTTATACCTAAAGGGGTCCTAAATATCTACATCAAATAGTCAAATGGTCCAATGGCTTTATGCATGCTTCTTTTAACGTGGCCTTAAGAAATGTCACCTTCTGCAAAGCTGTTCCTTAAATAGGTGGCCGAGGAAAAGGATGACGTGACAGGCCACCAACGGTGAGAACACAACCACTATGATCTCTGTCTTTCCAAACTTTTTTTTTTTTTTTTTAAACACCTTTTTTAACACCTGTTTGTTTGTTGTTGTACCATCGTCAAGTTGTTAGCGTTTCAAATTCAGCCAATGAAAACCAAGCATGCACTGGAATCCCTGAGCAAACTGCACTCAAGGAAGTATGCTCATGTAAAATAACTGTGTTTTCCAACATTCATTGAAGGGCTTGAAGAAGTCAAGTCCTACAAAACAGAAGCCTTTTACCCGTCAGACCACCATCTAAAAGAACGTTCAGTGGATTACCTGACAGTAAAGCCGTTTAGCTCAAGACGACAAGAACAGAACAACTTGATGAAACCTAAAGCTGTAAGCTCAGTGGCTGTTAGCTGACGACAAGGAGGCAGTGACATAAATAATGGATTATCTCCTTTTCCAGACCTCCACACTGTTCGGTCTCCCCTTCCAGACCTCCCCACTGTTAGCTCTCCCCTCCAGACCTCCCCACTGTTAGGTCTCCCCTCCAGACCTCCTCGCTGTTAGGTCTCCCCTCCAGACCTCCCCACTGTTAGCTCTCCCCTCCAGACCTCCCCACTGTTAGGTCTCCCCTCCAGACCTCCCCACCTTTAGGTCTGCCCTCCAGACCTCCCCACTGTTAGGTCTCCCCTCCAGACCTCCCCACTGTTAGGTCTCCCCTTCCAGAACTCCCCACTGTTCGCTCTCCCCTCCAGACCTCCCCACCTCCAGACCTCCCCACCTCCAGACCTCCCCACCTCCAGACCTCCCCACTGTTAGGTCTCCCCTCCAGACCTCCCCACTGTTAGCTCTCCCCTCCAGACCTCCCCACCTCCAGACCTCCCCACCTCCAGACCTCCCCACCTCCAGACCTCCCCACTGTTAGGTCTCCCCTCCAGACCTCCCCACTGTTAGCTCTCCCCTCCAGACCTCCCCACCTCCAGACCTCCCCACTGTTAGGTCTCCCCTCCAGACCTCCCCACTTTTAGGGCAAACCATTGATGCAACATCCAACGATCAACTCTTGTGTAGGTGTAGGATCATAATTTGACCCGATTCTTCGCAACAAGAGTGTTTGATTATTTTTTTTAAAGTGATAATTACCAATGGGAAATTAGTTTTGCTAGACTACCATAGGCTATAGTTTAGGTGAGAGATCTAGTGAAAGAGAACTGCAGGTTTTCAGTGCAGGTTTTCAGTGTATTGATGTGAATCATGAGTACATTTGAATTTCCTGCATTCCAATGAGCCTGGACAACTGGAGTGAGGGGGTTACGTGGAGGACAACCACATTGGCCCGTTGCCTGAACACTAAGAAGCCGCAGCAGAACCCTCAGACCTGGCTGTCTTTAATCTACTCTTCTCCAGCCGCCAGCCGCCAGCCAGCTGAGCTTAGGCTACTAAATGATGTGTGGTACACTTTATTTGGATAGTCCATCTGTAGATTGTCTACATACTATTCACAGATTATCTACAATCCTACGGAAACAGATTCAGATCATTATCCTACGGAAACAGATTCAGATCATTATCCTACGGAAACAGATTAAGATCATTATCCAATGGAAACAGATTCAGATCATTATCCTACGGAAACAGATTCAGATCATTATCCTACGGAAACAGATTCAGATCATTATCCTACGGAAACAGATTCAGATCATTATCCTACGGAAACAGATTCAGATCATTATCCTACGGAAACAGATTCAGATCATTATCCTACGGAAACAGATTCAGATCATTATCCTACGGAAACAGATTCAGATCATTATCCTACGGAAACAGATTCAGATCATTATCCTACGGAAACAGATTCAGATCATTATCCTACAGAAACAGATTCAGATCATTATCCTACAGAAACAGATTCAGATCATTATCCTACGGAAACAGATTCAGATCATTATCCTACAGAAACAGATTCAGATCATTATCCTACAGAAACAGATTCAGATCATTATCCTACGGAAACAGATTCAGATCATTATCCTACAGAAACAGGTTCAGATCATTATCCTACAGAAACAGATTCAGATCATTATCCTACAGAAACAGATTCAATGGCCTGAGCTGTCAACTCTCAATGTCTGTAAGAAGGTGCGTCGCTGTCAGGTCTGGCACTTTAAACAGCCTCTGGGTTCAGAGGATCTGAGAAAAACTTCCAGAGTAAAGTCAATAATAGTAAAGGATAATAATCTCTTCCTGCTTTAGCAGTAAGGTCTGCTCCCTACTCCATATGGGCTCTGGTCAAAGGGAGTGCACTATGTAGGGAATAGGGCTCTGGGTCTATAGTAGTGAACAATATAGGGAATAGGGCTCTGGGTCTAAAGTAGTGCACTATATAGGGAATAGGGCTCTGGGTCTAAAGTTGTGCACTATATAGGGAATAGGGCTCTGGGTCTAAAGTAGTGCACTATATAGGGAATAGGGCTCTGGGTCTAAAGTTGTGCACTATATAGGGAATAGGGCTCTGGTCTATAGTAGTGCACTATATAGGGAATATGATGACATTTGGGACGTAGCCAAGATGTAAAAGTCGTGGAAGGAAACTTCAGAAGATTCTTCCTTTCAGCCATCGGAGACAAAACACATTAAATACACATTACACAAAGAATCACACAATGCAGCTTCAGTTAATACCAAACACACACACACACACACACACACACACACACACACACACACACACACACACACACACACACACACACACACACACACACACACACACACCAAACACACACACACACACACACCAAACACACACACACACACACACGCGCGCGCGCACACACGCATCTACACACATACACACACACACACACACACATTTACACATGTATTTACCCACACGTATTTACACACACACACACACATTTACACACACGTATTTACACACACACACACACACACACACACACACACATTTACACATATGCATTTACACACACACACACATTTACACACACGCATTTACACACACGCATTTACACACACACACACACACACACACGCATTTACACACACACACACACACACGCATTTACTCACACACACACACACACACAAATTTACACCCACACACAACCATTTACACACACACACTCACATTTGTCACACACGGCATTAGCGTCCTCCTACCTTCAGGTTTAACATTAAAACTATTCCAGAACAGCATATACACAGACTATATACAGATTATTATCTACAGACTATATACAGATTATTATCTACAGACTATATACAGATTATTATCTACATACTATCCACAGATTATCTACAGACTATATACAGACTATCTACAGATTATCTACAGACTATACACAGATTATCTACAGATTATCTACAGACTATATACAGACTATATACAGATTATCTACAGACTATATACAGATTATTATCTACAGACTATCTACAGACTATCCACAGACTATCCACAGATTATCTACAGATTATCTACAGACTATCCACAGACTATCCACAGATTATTATCTACATACTATCCACAGATTATCTACAGACTATATACAGATTATCTACAGATTATCTACAGACTATATACAGATTATCTACAGATTGCCTACAGACTGTCTACAGACTATCTGTAAACTTTTCAACTACCCATCTACTAACCCTAACCCTTAGCTCTAACCCTATCCTTAACCCTTATCCTAAACCTAAATTTAAACCCTAACACTTATTCTTAATATAACCATTAACATATAGTTAGCAAGCAGTTTCTTATCAACAGATAGTGTGTTGATAGTGTGACCACCTGTAGAGCATCAACAGCCAGTGTGTTGATAGTGATGAGGAGAGCCAAGCGGGTGTCAGAGAGTATCATCATGCCTGGTTGTCCCCGTCCCCAGTCCACCCGGTCGTGCTGCTGTTTCGCCTAAGGAACCCTGACCTGTTCACCAGACGTGCTACTTTGTCCCGGACCTGCTGTTTTCAACTCTCTCTCTCTCTCTCTCTCGCTCTCTCTCTCTCACAACTTCTGAGGTACTGACCTGTTACACCCTCCACAACCACTGTGATTGTTATTTGACCCTGCTGGTCATCTATGAACGTTTGAACATATTGAAGAACGATCTGGCCTCGATGGCCGTGTACTATAATCTCCACCGGGGCACAGCCAGAAGAGGACTGGCCACCCCTCAGAGCCTGTTTCTTCCTAGGTTCCTGCCTTTCTAGGGAGTTTTTCCTAGCCACCGTGCTTCTACATCTGCATTGCTTGCTGTTTGGGGGTTTTAGGCTGGGTTTCTGTACAGCACTTTGTGACCCTTTTTTCAACATGGAAGTCATATTAGAGACTAATGTCTCTTTTTGCAAATGAGCCTATTAAATACACAATATACACATTAAATGCACAATATACACATTAAATACACAATATTGTAACGGCTTTCTTCCTGGGATGAAGGAGAGGACCAAAATGCAGCGCAGTTAGTGTTCAACATGTTTAATTTAACAATAAACGATGAACATTAACAACTAACAAAATAACAAACGTGAAAGCCGAGACAGTCCTATCTGGTGCAGAACACAAACACAGAGACAGGAAACATCCACCCACAATCCCCAACACAAAACAAGCCACCTTTATATGATTCTCAATCAGGGACAACGATTGACAGCTGTCTCTGATTGAGAACCATATTAGGCTGAACACAGAAACAGACGAACTAGACACACAACATAGAATACCCACCCCAACTCACGCCCTGACCAACTAAACACATACAAAACAACAGAAAACAGGTCAGGAACGTGACAAATATACACATTAAATACACAATATACACATTAAATACACAATATATACATTAAATAAACAATATACACATTAAATACACATTAAGATACAAAACACAGTCAATTAAAACCAACAGCTGTCTGAATTGCCCTGCACAATACAAAAACATACACATCAATATGCAATTATATAGATACAATTAATATACACAATAAACACATTAAATACACATTAAAATACACATTAAATACACATTAAGATACAAAACACAGTCAATTAAAACCAACAGCTGTCTGAATTGCCCTGCACAATACATAAACATACACATCAATATGCAAGTATATAGATATACATAATATACACAATATACGTTAAATACACAAGAAAATACACAATATACACATTAAATACACATTAAGATACAAAACACAGTCAATTAAAACCAACAGCTGTCTGAATTGCACTAGGGACTTCAAAGTATCCAATCGAAAAAACGTATTTAGAGATTATTCCAAACATAGGACGCAAGGAAGTCAAAGGCTGATTTACTTAACTCTTTAGACACCGAAGGAGTCTCCAGAGTTAACCAACCCTGTGAACGGGCTTGATAACTTGTCATTTTATATCTTAATAGCGTAGTTAGGTAAGTTGGAAGCTTGTGGAGTAGGGCTTTGTAAACAAAAAAGAGCGTAATAATTAATCTACGTGACTTCAAGGAGAAGGTGTCAGATGGTGTCCGAAGGTACTGGGGGGTATCGAAGGAAATGATGAGCATGTCAGATGGTATTGAAGGGCGTCGGAGGGCGTCGGAGGGTATAGGAGGCTATCCGAGGGTTTCACAGGGTGTCAGAGGGTATTAGAGGGTGTCAGAGGGTATCGGAGGGTATGAGAGAGTGTCAGGAGTGGTCAGAGAGTGTCAGATGGTGTCAGAGGGTGTCAGAGAGTGTCGTAGGGTGTCACAGAGTTGAGCTAATTGTTTAGTGAGGCCCCTGTCTCACGGTTTAGTGAGCTGAGCAAGGCAGGCCGAGCAGAGGAGAGCAGAGACCTGTGTGTGTGTGTGTGTGTGTGTGTGTGTGTGTGTGTGTGTGTGTGTGTGTGTGTGTGTGTGTGTGTGTGTGTGTGTGTGTGTGTGTGTGTGTGTGTGTGTGCGTCAAGGAAGGTATAAGGTACTCTAATGGCAGTAGGATAGCTACCAAGTTGAAACTTGGAAAATCAGTGTGTCACAGAGAGAAAGAGTCGAAGTGCTCGGAGGCCAAGGAGGTGTATTACAGAGTGTGTCTGCTCAAACCTCTTAACTGAGAGTGTCACAGGGAGAGCCTGTGTGGCATCTTTGCCAAACGAGTGCTGTGTGTGTGTGTGTGTGTGTTGTGAATCTGGGCTGGATCCCGACACTGAGATGCACAGATAACAGGCATGCGATGATGATGATGATGATGATGAATGTTGATTACGTCATTGGAATTTACGAATGTGCTTAACAGATGGCCTCCAGCGAGTTCTTAAAATGGGATTCATTGTACCAAGAGGTCAGCAGTAGAGCCAGATGGGAGAAGACTAGCGTTGCCAAAATCAGATATGTTCCTGTGGCAGATCACTATCCTGCAGAAACAGGTTCAGATCATAATCCAACAGTAACAGATTCAGATCATAATCCAACAGTAACAGGTTCAGATCATAATCCAACAGTAACAGGTTCAGATCATTATCCTACGGAAACAGATTCAGATCATTATCCAACAGTAACAGGTTCAGATCATTATCCTACGGAAACAGATTCAGATCACTATCCTACGGAAACAGATTCAGATCATTATCC
>NW_024058422.1:0-15000 GCF_016432855.1 Salvelinus namaycush | reverse complement strand
TGGGTACAGGTGGCGAGAGGGAGAGGGAGAGAACAGAGAAAGAGGACAAGGAGAGAAGAGAAGCGGGAGAAAGCTAAGGGACAAAATAGGATACAGAGATCCAAAGAGAGACGGACAGAGAGGTCTGGATGGGTCTTCAGGTGGGTCTCACAGCTCTCTGTTTCTTTTTCTCTGTCTCTTTGCCTTACTGCCTCACTGTCTTTCTGTCTCTCTGTGCGTCGTCCAATATCAATAACCCCTGGAGTCGAGCCAGAGCCAAGGCCGAAGTCCAGCTCCAAGCCGAACCTGGTCCGGCCAACAAATGAAGACTTCAGAGCCACCCTCCTTCCCCGTCCCTCCCTCTGCGCAAACCTCAGACCTCAAACCATCGCCTCTGCCTGTAGACCTCAGATGTAATGCTCAGCTTCAGATGGGAGAAGAGAGTGAGAGGAATGAGAGGGGAACGAGGAGTTCCCCAAGCCCCATGTGGTGCAGCAGTTCAAAGAGTTGTTTGCTCGGTACACTCCACTCTCCTCAACTCCTCAAAGCTAGCCGACAGAGCGCTGGGCAGATCAGAGGCCGGTCTCCACAGCGTCATAAATTGTTAGCAGACGGCACAGGGACACCAGTGCTCAGCGATAGTTCTCCTGCGAAAAGCTTGGAACAATGCTATAGCACTTAAGGCTTCAGGACTTTGTTAATGGACTTTCCATATATGTAAAGGCAGATAGAGGAGAGGGAGGGAGAGAGAGAGAGGGAGAGAGAGAGAGGGCGAGAGACAGAGAGAGAGACAGAGAGAGACAGAGAGAGAGACAGAGAGAGAGGGGGAAAGAGACATAGAGAGAGAGGGAGAGAGAGAGAAAGGGAGAGGGAGAGAGACAGAGAGAGGGGGAGAGAAAGAGAGAGAGGGAGAGAGATGCAGAGGGAGAGAAAGAGGGAGAAAGAGATGGAGAAAGAGCTTAGGACAGAAAGAGAGGCAGAGGGAGAGAGACATAGAGGGGGAGAGAGAGCTTAGGACAGAAAGAGAGGCAGAGGGAGAGAGACAGAGACAGAAAGAGAGACAGAGGGAGGGAGAGAGAGAAAGAGATGGAGAAAGAGCTTAGGACAGAAAGAGAGGCAGAGGGACAGAAAGAGAGAGAGGGAGAGAGAGGCAGAGGGAGAGAAAGAGAGAGAAAGGGATGGAGAAAGAGCTTAGGACAGAAAGAGAGGCAGAGGGAGAGACAGAGAGGCAGAAAGATGGAGAAAGAGCTTAGGACAGAAAGAGAGAGAGGGAGAGGGAGTGAAAGAGATGGAGAAAGAGCTTAGGACAGAAAGAGAGAGGGAGAGGAGCTTAACCTTTTAGCCTTTCAAATTAAATCAAATCAAGCTTTATTTATACAACACATTTCGGACATGGAATGCAACACAATGTGATTTACAGGAAAAAAACGAATAAAAAACATTGAAAATAAAAACGGAAATATTTGCTACATAAACATAAGATAAAAAGCAAAAGAATGACAATAAAAACTGACCGACTAAAAAGCACAGCAAGGAAACGCAGAGTTAAAAAGGTGTGTTTGAAATATGTCCCCAGTTTCAGCCCCCCTCGGGTTCTCTGGTAACTAGTATAATATGTCCACAGTCTCAGCCCCCCTCGGGTTCTCTGGCAGGCTGGGAGGCATAGTAACTACAGGCTGGGGGCTGGGGGCTGGGGGGCTGGGACTACTATATACTATAGTAACTACAGTTTCAGCCCCCCTCGGGTTCTCTGGCAGGCTATTCCAGAGGCTGGGGGCATAGTAACTAAAGGCTGTCTCTCCATGCCTCTTGGTCTCCTCAGGTTCTCTGGCAGGCTATTCCAGAGGCTGGGGGCATAGTAGCTAAAGGCTGGGGGCATAGTAACTAAAGGATGCCTCTCCATGCCTCTTGGTCTCCTCAGGTTCTCTGGCAGGATATTCCAGAGGCTGGGGGCATAGTAACTAAAGGCTGGGGGCATAGTAACTAAGGCTGTCTCTCCATGCCTCTTGGTCTCCTCGGGTTCTCTGGCAGGATATTCCAGAGGCTGGGGGCATAGTAACTAAAGGCTGGGGGCATAGTAACTAAAGGATGCCTCTCCATGCCTCTTGGTCTCCTCGGGTTCTCTGGCAGGCTATTCCAGAGGCTGGGGGCATAGTAACTAAAGGCTGGGGGCATAGTAACTAAGGCTGTCTCTCCATGCCTCTTGGTCTCCTCGGGTTCTCTGGCAGGATATTCCAGAGGCTGGGGGCATAGTAACTAAAGGCTGGGGGCATAGTAACTAAAGGATGCCTCTCCATGCCTCTTGGTCTCCTCGGGTTCTCTGGCAGGCTATTCCAGAGGCTGGGGGCATAATAACTAAAGGATGGGGACATAGTAACTAAAGGCTGGGGGCATAGTAACTAAAGGATGCCTCTCCATGCCTCTTGGTCTCCTCAGGTTCTCTGGCAGGATATTCCAGAGGCTGGGGGCATAGTAACTAAAGGCTGGGGGCATAGTAACTAAAGGATTTCTCTCCATGCCTCTTGGTCCCCCTCAGGTTCTCTGGCAGGCTATTCCAGAGGCTGGGGGCATAATAACTAAAGGCTGCCTCTCCATGCCTCTTGGTCTCCTCAGGTTCTCTGGCAGGCTATTCCAGAGGCTGGGGGCATAGTAACTAAAGGCTGTCTCTCCATGCCTCTTGGTCCTGGGCTTTGGGATAGGTAAAAGGCCAGTGCCAGAGGACCTGAGGGACCTACTGGGTACATAACTTAAAGCACGTCTGACATGTATTGGGGTGCACAATCGTGGAATTATTTTTAAAAACCAATAGAAGAATCTTTAAATTAATTCTAAAATTCACAGGCAGCCAGTGCAGAGACCTTAAAACCAGTGTAATGTGTTCTCCGTCTGAACGTTTTGCAGTTGACCAATGGCTTTCTTGGGTAAAACAGACAGGAGAGCATTACAGTGGTCAAGCCTGCTTGTTATATAAGCATGGATGAGTCTCTCTGTATCATCCTGAGATAGAAACGACTGCCCCTTGGCAATGTTCCTCACGTAGTAAAAAGCTATTTTGGTCACATTCCTAATGTGTGATTCGAAAATTTAGTTCAGAATGTGAAATGACACCTAGGTTTTTTACCTGGTGTTTTATCTTTATTATCCGTGAATTAAAATGTGCAGGCAGATTCTGTCTCTGTGCTTTGGCTCCAACAATAAGTATCTTGTTCTTGTCTTGATTTAACCCGAGAAAATTGTGAGCCATCCAAGTATTTAAATCACTAATGAGGTCTAATAATTTATCCGTGGAGCTAAAATCCACACAGAAATGTAAAGTTATGTATCATCTGTGTAGGTGTCACGTTCTGACCCTAGTTCTTTTGTTATTTCTTTGTTTTAGTGTGGTCAGGGCATGAGTTGGGTGGGTTATCTATGTTCGTTTGTCTATGTTGTTTTTTTTGTTTGGCCTGGTATGATTCTCAATCAGAGGCAGGTGTCGTTAGTTGTCTCTGATTGAGAATCATACTTAGGTAGCCTTTTTCCACCTGGGTTTCGTGGGTGGGTTATTTCCTGTTTAGTGTTTTTGTGTTTCACCTCTCAGGACTGTTCGTTTGTCGGTTTATTGTTTTTGTTTCAGTGTTCAGTTTTATTATTAAAACATTATGGACACTTACCACGCTGCATCTTGGTCCTCTTCTTCTCCTCCAGACGACAAACGTTACAGTAGGAGAGAAAATCAATGCTGTGCTTTCTGATAACGCTGTCAAGGGGTATAATAAATATAAACCGAATGTCAGGATCGTTTTTTAGAATAAATGGACCAAGGCGCAGTGTGCGTAGAGTTCCACATGTTTAATCAATGAAAATCAAAAAAAAAAGAATAAAGAATAAACTAACGTGAAGTTCAAGCAGTGCTCACAGGCAACTACACAGAAATAAGATCCCACACACAACAGGTGGAAAAAAGGATGCCTAAATATGATCCCCAATCAGAGACAACAATAGACAGCTGCCTCTGATTGGGAACCATACCAGGACCAACATAGAAATACAAAAAACTAGAGTACCCACACTAGTCACACTCTGACCTAACCAAAATAGAGAATAAAAAGACTCTCTAAGGTCAGGGCGTGACACCGAACAGAAACGGAACCAAAATCGAACGTTGTGGAACGCCACATATGATATGTATTTTCTCTGAGTTATGTTCATCAATGGTGACAAAAAACTCTCAAACGGTTAAATAGGTCCTAAACCAATTTAGAACTGGACCAGAGAGGCCAACCAATCTCTCCTGGATCGGAGAGGCCAACCCACCTCTCCTGGACCAGAGAGGCCAACCCACCTCCTGGACCAGAGAGGCCAACCCACCTCTCCTGGACCAGAGAGGCCAACCCATCTCTCCTGGACCAGAGAGGCCAACCCATCTCTCCTGGACCAGAGAGACCAACCCACCTCACCTGGACCAGAGAGGCCAACCCACCTCTCCTGGACCGGAGAGGCCAACCCACCTCTCCTGGACCGGAGAGGCCAACCCACCTCCTGGACCAGAGAGGCCAACCCACCTCTCCTGGACCGGAGAGGCCAACCCACCTCTCCTGGACCGGAGAGGCCAACCCACCTCACCTGGACCGGAGAGGCCAACCCACCTCTCCTGGACCGGAGAGGCCAACCCGCCTCTCCTGGACCAGAGAGGCCAACCCACCTCCTGGACCAGAGAGGCCAACCCACCTCTCCTGGACCGGAGAGGCCAACCCACCTCTCCTGGACCAGAGAGGCCAACCCACCTCTCCTGGACCAGAGAGGCCAACCCATCTCTCCTGTCTGTCCAGAAGGACATCCTGGTCAACAGTGTCAAATGCAGCACTTAAATCCAAGAGTACAAGGCCAGAGAGCTGTTTGGCATCTGTGTTGGCTCTAAGATAGTAAAAGTGGTAAATTAAGACAATGTCTGTGCTGTGGTGGGCACGAAAACTAGAATATATATATTTTTAAATACAGTTGGCACTTAAAAAAATAATTTAGCTGTTTGAACACCAATTTCTCCAGACTTTTGCTTAATAAGAATGGAAGGTTGGAGATTGGTCGAAAATTGATAAGAGCTGATGAATCTATAACTATTTTTCTGAAGGGGTTTCCCCATAGCAGTTTATAGTGAAGTTGGGAAAGTGCCTGTAAACAGGAAGTGAATAACAACAGCTTTCCCTTCTTCAGATATGCAATTAAAAACTGTTTTGAAAGTGGAGATAGGATCTAGACGTCAGGTACAAGGCTTAAGTTATGATGTCACTTTCCTGAGCATGTCTGTGTTAACCAGGGAAAATAAATCCATAGTGCCTTTGCGTGGTAGGACTGGGCACCTATCATCAAACTTCTCATCAGGTCTTACTTGACTGATACCCAGCATAAAGTCCATTATCATATTCTTACCCTGAAGAAAGCACAGTGATGCCGAAAGTTTGGTGTTTTACCCAATAAATTACTGGGAGTTCATATATATATATATATATATAGAGTGTGTGACTCTCTTTATTTATTTTTTTATAGGCTATCTTATCTCTGAAATATGCCACAAACTCATCACATTTAGATGTCGAGAAAAGTTTGCAGGGGGTTAATCAGGCCATCAACGGTCGAGAAGAGCACTATCTAATTATTATGATTAATAGTAATCAAGTTAGTAAAATGAGCCTGTCTGGCATTTCTAATGGCCTTGTTATATACGCCAAGTTGCTCTCTCAGAATATCACAACGGACCTGTAACTTTGACTTTCTCCACTTCCGCTCTGCCTTTCTACAATTTCTCTTTAATTTGTCCAGTAGAAAGCCCCTTGATAATAACAAGGTCCAGTAGAAAGCCCCTTGGTAATAACCAGGTCCAGTAGAAAGCCCCTTGGTAATAACCAGGTCCAGTAGAAAGCCCATTGGTAATAACCAGGTCCAGTAGAAAGCCCCTTGATAATAACCAGGTCCAGTAGAAAGCCCCTTGATAATAACCAGGTCCAGTAGAAAGCCCCTTGGTAATAACCAGGGCCAGAGAAAGCCCCTTGATAATAACCAGGTCCAGTAGAAAGCCCCTTGGTAATAACCAGGTCCAGTAGAAAGCCCCTTGGTAATAACCAGGTCCAGTAGAAAGCCCCTTTGTAATAACCAGGTCCAGAGTATGGCTGTGGTTATGGGTGGGCCCAGTAGAAATCCCCTTGGTAATAACCAGGTCCAGAGTATGGCTGTGGTTATGGGTGGGCCCAGTAGAAAGCCCCTTGGTAATAACCAGGTCCAGAGTATGGCTGTGGTTATGGGTGGGCCCAGTAGAAAGCCCCTTGGTAATAACCTGGTCCAGAGAATGGCTGTGGTTATGGGTGGGCCCAGTGAAAGCCCCTTGGTAATAACCAGGTCCAGAGTATGGCTGTGGTTATGGGTGGGCCCAGTAGAAAGCCCCTTGGTAATAACCTGGTCCAGAGTATGGCTGTGGTTATGGGTGGGCCCAGTAGAACGCCCCTTGGTAATAACCAGGTCCAGAGTATGGCTGTGGTTATGGGTGGGCCCAGTAGAAAGAACCTTGGTAATAACCAGGTCCAGAGAATGGCTGTGGTTATGGTGGGCCCAGTAGAAAGCCCCTTGGTAATAACCAGGTCCAGAGTGTGGCCTCGGTTATGGGTGGGCCCAGTAGAAAGAACCTTGGTAATAACCAGGTCCAGAGAATGGCTGTGGTTATGGTGGGCCCAGTAGAAAGCCCCTTGGTAATAACCTGGTCCAGAGTATGGCTGTGGTTATGGGTGGGCCCAGTAGAAAGCCCCTTGGTAATAACCAGGTCAAGAGTATGGCTGTGGTTATGGGTGGGCCCAGTAGAAAGCCCGTTGGTAATAACCAGGTCCAGAGTACGGCTGTTGTTATCGGTGGGCCCACTAGAAAGCCCATTGGTAATAACCAGGTCCAGAGTATGGCTCTGGTTATGGGTGGGCCCAGTAGAAAGCCCCTTGGTAATAACCAGGTCCAGAGTATGGCTGTGGTTATGGGTGGGTCCAGTAGAAAGCCCCTTGGTAATAACCTGGTCCAGAGAATGGCTGTGGTTATGGGTGGGCCCAGTAGAAAGCCCCTTGGTAATAACCAGGTCCAGAGTACGGCTGTTGTTATGGGTGGGCCCAGTAGAAAGGCCCTTGGTAATAACCAGGTCCAGAGTATGGCTGTGGTTATGGGTGGGCCCATGAGAAAGCCCCTTGGTAATAACCAGATCCAGAGTATGGCTGGGGTTATGGGTGGGCTCAGTAGAAAGCCCCTTGGTATTAACCAGGTCCAGAGTATGGCTGTGGTTATGGGTGGGCCCAGTAGAAAGCCCCTTGGTAATAACCAGGTCCAGAGTATGGCTGTGGTTATGGGTGGGCCCAGTAGAAAGCCCCTTGGTAATAACCAGGTCCAGAGTATGGCTGTGGTTATGGGTGGGCCCAGTAGCATGTTGGATAAAGTCCATAGAGCTCAAAAGAGTCATAACTCAATGGCCTTGGAGTCAGTCTCTTTGTCAACATGAATATTAAAATCACCCAACACAATGATTTTATCATAGTTCTCAAGGACAATAGACAATAGTTCAGAGAAATCACTAAAGAAAGTGGGGCAGTACTTTGGTGGCCAATACAGGGTTATGGTCAGCACTGGTGGCTGACATTTAATCAGTATAGCATGATGCTCAAAAGACTCAAAGTCTCTAAACTAAATGTCTTTACAGCTGAGAGCATTAGTAAAAAAACAGAGGCTGTTCCTCCAACCATTTCTCCCTTTTCTGATAGAGTATGAACAGCTGTAGTCTGGGGGGGGGGGGCTTCAGTAAGAGCGGCACTACAATCTGAAGACAGGCATGTTTTAGTGAGAAACATCCAATCAATTTTGCGCTCAGTAACGAGGTCATTCACGAGAAAGGTTTTACTAGTGATTTCTCAAACTTAAAAAAAAAAGCACCATATTCAACGAGTGTGGGCCACTCTGCCCCTGGGGCATCTGCCTCGAGGTAACCAATGGAATAACAACCAAATTAATAACGTTACAACCACATTTTCTGACTGTGTCTAATCTATCAGAATGGTAGGAGATAACAGTTTTGTTCAAAGAACATAAATTAGGTCACTCACAATAACCACAGTACCATTTCTACAGGAATTGACATGCTTTCCAAGTCATCTCTTGGTTATTCTGACATGTAGGACTACTTAATACAAAGATGTATTTGATTGATGATGGTGATTGAATGTTCCAACAACACCGTCTGCTGTTTGCAGAGAGCGGAGCCGGGTGGCTGGCTCCTCCGGGCTCAGTCAGAGCCATATATTCAGAGAGCGGAGACATTGAGGTTCCTGCAACCCATTGAGGTCACTACAACCTTCTATGGCAGCCATGTTAGATTTACAGCACCTGGGGAATATTTAAACAATGGTATGTAACAATGTCCAGAATTAGAACGATATTCAAAATTCGAAGAAAGTTGGCCCAACTCTAATCGTGTGGATCTGGGCTTGTGAGTTTGTTGGCGACAGCAGATGCATTGGTTCGTGTGTTTGTAGAAAACATGTTCCAACCACAGGCGACTGGTGGCACCTTAATTGGGGAGGAGGGGCTCACAGTGATGGCTGGAACCGAATCAATGGAATGGTATGAAACACATCAAACACACGTTTTCCATTCGTTTTGATAACATTCCATTTCCTCCAATCCAGACGTTATTTTGACCTGTCCTCCCTTCAACAGCCTCCTGTGGTAGCGCCAACAAATCATAAAAGAATACCGATAGTCAACCTTGCAGATCTAATAAAGTCCTCCTATACCCTACATCAGGAGTACAGTCCTCCAATACCCTACACCAGGAGTACAATCATCCTATACCCTACACCAGGAGTACAGTCCTCCAATACCCTACACCAGGAATACAGTCATCCTATACCTTACACCAGGAGTACAGTCATCCTATACCTTACACCAGGAGTACAGTCATCCTATACCCTACACCAAGAGTACAGTCCTCCTATACCCTACACCGGGAGTACAGTCCTCCTATACCCTACACCGGGAGTACAGTCATCCTATACCTTACACCAGGAGTACAGTCATCCTATACCCTACACCAGGAGTACAGTCCTCCTATACCCTACACCAGGAGTACTTAAATACTATTTGAGTTACGGTCACTTACATTTCCTAGGTGGAAAACTGGATGGATTTTGTAATTCATCAGCGTCGTAACAAACCCCCACGTCGCTACCCATGTGACCCCAAACTGTTAAAACACCCCTCTTGTTGGCGTGAAGAAAAATGTTTTTAAGCTAATTTCCTGTTTTTAAGCTAATTTCCTGTAATTCTACACATTATGTCCTAGAGCGACATTATGACAGTCCGTATTGAGTCGGTTCTGAGTCCGGATCCGGCCCGCGATCCACCTATTCAATATGGCTACCCTACATAGTACACTACTTATAAGTTATATAGAAGTAGGGGCGAGTAGTGGGAGGAGGGGCGAGGAGTGGGAGGAGGGGCGAGGAGTAGAAGTAAGAGCGAGGAGGGGGAGGAGTTGAAGGAGGGAGAGGAGGGATGAGGAGTGGGAGGAGGGGGAGGAGGGGCAAGGAGTAGAAGTAAGAGCGAGGAGGGGGAGGAGAGGGAGAAGGGATGAGGAGTGGGAGGAGGGGTGAGGAATAGAAGTAAGAGCGAGGAGGGGGAGGAGGGATGAGGAGTGGGAGGAGGGGCGAGGATTGGGAGGAGGGGGAGGGGGATGGGGAGGAGGGTCGAGGAATAGAAGTAGGGGCGAGGAGTGGGAGGAGGAGAGAGGAGGGGGAGGAGGGGGAGGAGGGGTGAGGAGTGGGAGGAGGAGAGAGGAGTGGGAGGAGGAGAGAGGAGTGGGAGGAGGGGCGGGGAGTGGGAGGAGGGGGAGGAGGGGCGAGGAGTGGGAGGAGTGGGAGGAGGGGCGGGGAGTGGGAGGAGGGGGAGGAGGGGTGAGGAGTGGGAGGAGTGGGAGGAGGGGCGGGGAGTGGGAGGAGGGGGAGGAGG
Organism: Salvelinus namaycush; assembly: GCF_016432855.1. Lineage (NCBI taxonomy): Eukaryota > Metazoa > Chordata > Actinopteri > Salmoniformes > Salmonidae > Salvelinus > Salvelinus namaycush. The sequence continues at coordinate 5,016 of NW_024058422.1, read as the reverse complement.
GGTGAGGAGTAGAAGTAGGGGCGAGGAGTGCGAGGAGGAGGGAAGACAGACCGCTTTGTAGAATTGAGAATAATTGGCAAGGTCAATGGCTGAGACCGTGACCCCATCACCAAGGGCAACTGAAGATAGGCAACAAGGGCGGGAAAAAGAGGAACAGCTTTATTACAGATATACAGCAGTAAGTGCATTTATGAGAGAGAGAGATAGAGAGAGAGAGAGAGAGAGAGAGAGAGAGAGAGAGAGAGACTGGCCTAGAGAATGTACACAGCTGATAATATAATATGTGAATGTCTATCTTTTTTGAATTGTTTCTAATTGTTTCTACTTTTTTTCACTTGTTTTGGCAATGTAAACGTATATACCTGACAGGGAACATCTGTTTCAGTGTGCGGTGCCCTCCCTGCTGTTCCTCGATTCACCTTTCCCTGGAGCCCCTTCCCCTGGAGCCCCTTCCCCTAGAGCCCCTTCCCCTGGAGCCCCTTCCCCTAGATCCCCTTCCCCTGGAGCCCCTTCCCCTGGAGCCCCTTCCCCTAGAGCCCCTTCCCCTAGAGCCCCTTCCCCTGGAGCCCCTTCCCCTGGAGCCCCTTCCCCTAGAGCCCCTTCCCCTGGAGCCCCTTCCCCTGGAGCCCCTTCCCCTGGAGCCCCTTCCCCTAGAGCCCCTTCCCCTGGAGCCCCTTCCCCTAGAGCCCCTTCCCCTGGAGCCCCTTCCCCTGGAGCCCCTTCCCCTAGAGCCCCTTCCCCTAGAGCCCCTTCCCCTGGAGCCCCTTCCCCTGGAGCCCCTTCCCCTAGAGCCCCTTCCCCTGGAGCCCCTTCCCCTAGAGCCCCTTCCCCTAGAGCCCCTTCCCCTGGAGCCCCTTCCCCTGGAGCCCCTTCCCCTAGAGCCCCTTCCCCTGGAGCCCCTTCCCCTAGAGCCCCTTCCCCTGGAGCCCCTTCTACCTCCCGAGGGTGTTTCAGCTGTTATGTGACTGTTGTATACAGATAAGACAAATAACACGCTGGCACTTAACCAACTGCACACGGCTATAAACAATCAAGAAAACAAGGTACATTCAGAGGCTGCTTTTCTTGTCGCCCGGAGATATTAATTCTGCATCACTAAGACACATGATGCCCAACTTCCATCAACACGTGTCCAATGCCACTATGGGTGACAAAGTCCTAAACCACTGTTCTTCTACCCACAAGCAAGCATACAAGGCCCTCCCTCGTCCGTACGTCCTGCTTCCTGTTTACAAGCAGAAACTCAAACAGGAAGTTCACTAGAATCAGAGATGATGCTGCAGGACTGCTTTGCCAACACTGATTGGAATATGTTTAGAGATAATAACATCGATGAGATAACCACCTCTGTCACCGGCTTCATTAGAAAATGTATCAGTGAAGTTTAAGGCTGCTTCCCCAATCAAAAGCCCTGGATTAACACAGAGGTTGGTGATAAACTAAAGGACAGAACCACCACATACAGAGCTATCGTAGATAACCCTGAGGCTACGGCTGAGGACAGGAACAAGAAGTCCTGCTACGACATCAGCAGAGTCATCAAACAAGCAAAAGGACAATGTAGGAATAATGTGGAATCATATAACACAGGCTCTGACGCCTACCACATGTGGCAGGTGTCCATTACGGATTACAGAGGAAGACCCAACCGTGATCTGCCCAACGACGCCTCTCTACCAGACCAACTCATTTTATGTACGCTTTTAACAACAACAACATCGTGCTGGGTGTGAGGGGCCGTCACCGACCCAGAGGATTGGGTGATCTCGCTCTCCGAGGCCGACGTGAGAAAGGTGTTTAATCAGGTCGACACCTGAAGGCCGCGGAGTCCGACGGTATTCCAGGGCGTGTTCTCAGGGATTACGTAGAACAGCTGGCAGCAATATTCCTGGTAATGTCCAACCTCTCCTCGTCCCAGTCTGTAATGTACAACCTCTCCTTGTCCCAGTCTGTAATGTTCAACCTCTCCTTCTCCCAGTCTGTAATGTACAACCTCTCCTTGTCCCAGTCTGTAATGTTCAACCTCTCCTTGTCCCAGTCTGTAATGTTCAACCTCTCCTTGTCCCAGTCTGTAATGGTCAACCTTTCCATGTCCCAGTCTGTAATGTTCAACCTCTCCTCGTCCCAGTCTGTAATGTTCAACCTCTCCTTGTCCCAGTCTGTAATGTTCAACCTCTCCTTGTCCTAGTCTGTAATCCCCACGTTTTAAACATGACCACCATCATTCTTGTTCCCAAGAACTCTAAGGCTTCATGTCACAATGACTACCACCCTGTAGGACTCACATCTGTAATCATGATGTGCTTTGAGAGGCTGGTTAATGCAAACATTAGCTACATCCTCCCAGCCACTCTAGACCCACTCCAATTTGTATACCGCCCCAACAGACCCATAGATGAAGCAACCTCAATTGCTCTCCACACTGCCCTCACCCACCTAGATAAGAGGACTACCTATGTAAGAATGCTGTTCATTGACTACAGCTCAGCGTTCAACACCATTGGCCCCTCCAAGCTCGTCACCAAGCTTAGGACTCTGGGTTTGAACACGTCCCTCTCCAACTGGATCCTGGACTTCCTGACGGGGCCGAAACCCAGGTGGTGAGGGTAGGCAACATCACCTCTGCCACGCTGACCCTCAACACAGAGGTCCCACAGGGGTGTGTACTTAGTACCCTCCTGTACTCCCTGTTCACCCACGACAGCGTGGCCATGCCCAACTCCAACACCATCATCAAGTTTGCTGACAACACAACAGTGGTAGGCCTAATCACCGGTGACGATGAGTCAGGATACAGGGAGGTGGTCAGTGACCTGGCAGTGTGGTGCCAAAACAACATCCTCTCCCTCGACGTCAGTAAGTCTAAGGAGCTGATCGTGGACAACAGGAAATGGGGGGTGGGAGCACGCCCCCATCCACATCAACGAGGCTGCAGTGGAGCAGGTCGAGAGCTTCAAGTTCCTTGGTCTCCAAATCACTAAAGACTATAAATAGCCCAAACACACACGTACAGTCATGAAGAAGGAGTGACAGTGCCTCTTCCCACTCAGGAGGCTGAACAAGTTTGGCATGGATCTTCAAATCCTCCAAAAAGTTATGCAGCTGTCCCACTGAGAGCGTGTTGACTGGTTGCATCACGGCTTGGTATGGCAATAGCACCGCCCTGGATCACATGGCACTACAGAGGTTGGTGAGGACTGCCCAGTACATCACTGGGGACCGAGCTCCCTGCCATCCAACACATCTACGTCAGGCGGTTAGTGCCGGGAAAATCGTTAAAGACCACCCAAGCCGGGCCTCCCGGGTGGCGCAGTGGTCTAGGGCACTGCATCACAGTGCTAACTGCGCCACCAGAGTCTCTGGGTTCGCGCCCAGGCTCTGTCGCAGCCGGCCGCGACCGGGAGGTCCGTGGGGCGACGCACAATTGGCATAGCGTCGTCCGGGTTAGGGAGGGTTTGGCCGGTAGGGATATCCTTGTCTCATCGTGCTCCAGCGACTCCTGTGGCGGGCCGGGCGCAGTGCACGCTAACCAAGGGGGCCAGGTACACGGTGTTTCCTCCGACACATTGGTGCGGCTGGCTTCCGGGTTGGATGCGCGCTGTGTTAAGAAGCAGTGCGGCTTGGTTGGGTTGTGCTTCGGAGGACGCATGGCTTTCGACCTTCGTCTCTCCCGAGCCCGTACGGGAGTTGTTGCGATGAGACAAGATAGTAATTACTAGCGATTGGATACCACGAAAATTGGAGAGAAAATGGGATAAAATAAAAAAAATAAAAAATAAAAAAAAATAAAAAAAGACCACCCAAGCCATAGACTGTTCTCTCTGCTTCCGCACGGCAAGTGGTACCAGTGCATCAAGTCTGACACCAACATGCTCTTGAACAGCTTCTATCCCAAAAGCAACAAGACTGATAAATATCTACACACACTACTACTAAAAACCTCTTAAGCAAACTAGATTGCAAATTGTCTTGGTTTTTTACCTGGCCAGGGGACCAACACTCAGACATCATTTGATTTCATTTAAAAACATTATTTTCTTTAGGAATGTAGTGGAGTAAAAGTAAAAGTTGTCAAAATATAAATAGTAAAGTACAAATACCCCAAAAAACGACTTAGTAGTACTTTAAAGTATTTTTACTTAAGTACTTTACACCACTGATCATATTGTATCATAGCCAACATTTGCGTAATATTATACAAATACAGGTATTTAATTTTAATTTTATTTCACCTTTATTTAACCAGGTAGGCCAGTTGAGAACAAGTTCTCATTTACAACTGCGACCTGGCCAAGATAAAGCAAAGCAGTGCGACAAAAACAACAATACAGAGTTACACATAAACAAACGTACAGTCAATAACACAATAGAAAAATCTATGTACACTGTGTGCAAATGTAGAAGAGTAGGAAGGTAAGGCAATAAATAGGCCATGGAGCAGAAATAATTATATCTTAGCAATTCAACACTGGAGTGATAGATGTGCAGATGATGATGTGCAAGTAGAGATACACGGGTGCAAAAGAGCAAGAGTAGAAATAACAATGGGGGTGGTGAGGTAGATTAGATGGGCTATTTACAGATGGGCTGTGTACAAGTACAATGATTGGTAAGCTGCTCTGACAGCTGATGCTTAAAGTTAGAGAGGGAGATATAAGTCTCCAGCTTCAGTGATTTTTTGCAATTCGTTCCAGTCATTGGCTGCAGAGAACTGGAAGGGAAGGTTTGCCAAAGGAAGTGTTGGCTTTGGGGATGACCAGTGAAATATACCTGCTGGAGCACGTGCTACGGGTGGGTGTTGCTATGTGACCAGTGAGCTGAGATAAGGCGGGGCTTTACCTAGCAAAGACTTAAAGATGCCCTGGAGCCAGATGAAGGTCCCAGTTTTGAGGATTTCTATACATTTGTTATTTTCCACTTACCTCTTTCTCTCATCTGAGTTAACAATATATTTATATTTATATATATTTATATACAACACTTATATTTTTTACTGCCTTTAAATAAGTCAGTTCA
>NW_024058421.1:15000-55588 GCF_016432855.1 Salvelinus namaycush | reverse complement strand
CAACTAGTTCAGTTAGCAGGTCCTGATCTGGCTGTGTCATATAGCTTTCCCCCCCCCCACACTAGTTCAGTTTAGCAGGTCCTGACTGGCTGTGTCATATAGACGCTTTCCTCCCCCCCCCACACTAGTTCAGTTAGCAGGTCCTGATCTGGCTGTGTCATATAGCTTTCCCCCCCACACTAGTTTCCAGTTTAGCAGGTCCTGATCTGCTGTGTCCTATGCTTTCCCCCCCCCCCCACACTAGTTCAGTAGCAGGTCCTGATCTGGCTGTGTCATATAGCTTACCCCCCCCCCCCCCCCCACACTAGTTCAGTTAGGCAGGTCCTGATCTGGCTGTGTCATATAGCTTTCCCCCCCCCACACTAGTTCAGTTAGCAGGTCCTGATCTGGCTGTGTCATATAGCTTTCCCCCCCCCCCACGAGTTCAGTTAGCAGGTCCTGATTCTGGCGGTGTCATATAAGCTTTCCCCCACACTAGTTCAGTTAGCAGGTCCTGATCTGGCTGTGTCATATAGCTTTCCCCCCCCCCCCCCACACTAGTTCAGTTAGCAGGTCCTGATCTGGCTGTGTCCTATAGCTTCCCCCCCCCCCCCCCACACTAGTTCAGTTAGCAGGTCCTGATCTGGCTGTGTCATATAGCTTTCCCCCCCCACACTAGTTCAGTTAGCAGGTCCTGATCTGGCTGTGTCATATAGCTTTCCCCCCCACACTAGTTCAGTTAGCAGGTCCTGATCTGGCTGTGTCATATAGCTTCCCCCCCCCACACTAGTTCAGTTAGCAGGTCCTGATCTGGCTGTGTCATATAGCTTCCCCCCCCCACACTAGTTCAGTTAGCAGGTCCTGATCTGGCTGTGTCATATGAGCTTCCCCCCCACACTAGTTCAGGTAGCAGGTCCTGATCTGGCTGTGTCATATAGCTTTCCCCCCCCACACTAGTTCAGTTAGCAGGTCCTGATCTGGCTGTGTCATATAGCTTTCCCCCCACACTAGTTCAGTTAGCAGGTCCTGATCTGGCTGTGTCATATAGCTTTCCCCCCCCCCCACACTAGTTCAGTTAGCAGGTCCTGATCTGCTGTGTCATATAGCTCCCCCCCCCACACTAGTTCAGTTAGCAGGTCCTGATCTGGCTGTGTCATATAGCTTTCCCCCCCCCACACTAGTTCAGTTAGCAGGTCCTGATCTGGCTGTGTCATATAGCTCCCCCCCCCACACTAGTTCAGTTAGCAGGTCCTGATCTGGCTGTGTCATATAGCTTTCCCCCCCCCCACACTAGTTCAGTTAGCAGGTCCTGATCTGGCTGTGTCATATAGCTTCCCCCCCCCACAACTAGTTCAGTTAGGCAGGTCCTGATCTGGGCTGTGTCATATAGCTTCCCCCCCCCACACTAGTTCAGTTAGCAGGTCCTGATCTGGCTGTGTCATATAGCTTTCCCCCCCCACACTAGTTCAGTTAGCGGTCCTGATCTGGCTGTGTCATATAGCTTTCCCCCCCCACACTAGTTAGGTAGCAGGTCCTGATCTGGCTGTGTCATATAGCTCCCCCCCCCACACTAGTTCAGTTAGCAGGTCCTGATCTGGCTGTGTCATATAGCTTTCCCCCCCCCCCCCCCACACTAGTTCAGTTAGCAGGTCCTGATCTGGCTGTGTCATATAGCTTTCCCCCCACACTAGTTCAGTTAGCAGGTCCTGATCTGGCTGTGTCATATAGCTTTCCCCCCACACTAGTTCAGTTAGCAGGTCCTGATCTGGCTGTGTCATATAGCTTTCCCCCCCCCCCCACACTAGTTCAGTTAGCAGGTCCTGATCTGGCTGTGTCATATAGCTTTCCCCCCCCCCCCCCCCACACTAGTTCAGTTAGCAGGTCCTGATCTGGCTGTGTCATATAGCTTTCCCCCCACACTAGTTCAGTTAGCAGGTCCTGATCTGGCTGTGTCATATAGCTTTCCCCCCCCCCCCCCACTAGTTCAGTTAGCAGGTCCTGATCTGGCTGTGTGATATAGCTTCCCCCCCCCACACTAGTTCAGTTAGCAGGTCCTGATCTGGCTGTGTCATATAGCTTTCCCCCCCCCCACACTAGTTCAGTTAGCAGGTCCTGATCTGGCTGTGTCATATAGCTTTCCCCCCCCACACTAGTTCAGTTAGCAGGTCCTGATCTGGCTGTGTCGTATAGCCTTTCCCCCCCCCCCACACTAGTTCAGTTAGCAGGTCCTGATCTGGCTGTGTCATATAGCTTTCCCCCCCCCCCCCCACACTAGTTCAGTTAGCAGGTCCTGATCTGGCTGTGTCATATAGCTTTCCCCCCCCACACTAGTTCAGTTAGCAGGTCCTGATCTGGCTGTGTCATATAGCTTTCCCCCCCCCCCACACTAGTTCAGTTAGCAGGTCCTGATCTGGCTGTGTCATATAGCTTTCCCCCCCCCACACTAGTTCAGTTAGCAGGTCCTGATCTGGCTGTGTCATATAGCTTTCCCCCCACACTAGTTCAGTTAGCAGACAACATCTGCTTAGAATTCCATGTCATTATTTTATATTATGAAGAATAGAATTGAACAAAGCTGAATAGAATAGAGAGGATGTTTTCTCCAATTGATTTGAGGAAGTGACACATGCGGTTATTCTGTGTTGAGCCGTTAACAAAGAAACAGGTCCTCCTATATGCTTCATTTAGAGTTATTAATGAAACTTTAGTTCTACAAACGTTGGGCTGTATGTTTTGATGTTTAATACATTCTAAGGCTGTATGATAAGACTTGAAAAAGTTTCATTAAAGGCGTGAGCTCTGATTTGTTTGTTGTGCAGGCCGCACACACTTCATCAGTCTCTCATTCACAATTTGACAAGCACTTCATAATATTCTCACCAGGCCTCGAATTTCCCAGCTGCATCCCCCTTGTGTGACCGTAATGCCCCCTAAAAAAAGCCATGCCTTTTGCGGCCAAAGTGTCCGTTGTGCCCTCGGGCTGAATATAATAATGATAATTCCCTTCTCCCGGCTGCCTGTCGCCGTGCTCCGAAGCATCTCTCACTCACATGGCTCTCTCAGATATCTCCATTTTTATTAGCCAATGCTAGTCATGTGATCGTGTCCTTCTCAAAGGCCTCTCAGCTCTGAGGTAGGCTGCAGGTGAAGACGGAACGCTACTGCAGATGTTAGAACTGTCCACATTTTACTTTTCATCAGCCAGTAAGATGAGTCGTCCTAACGACCAGCAGAAGCACTGGACTCTGTCAATCTACTATCCCACATAGTACAAAAGTTGACCTATTCAATTGGTCAACTTCTCTTTCTGTGCGAAAAATAAATATTCCTAGCATAGTCTGGGACAGTTGTGGGATGTGATAGATCCCAAATTAATACAACCACTCACACCAATTTTTTTTTTTAAAGCAATGAGGCCAATGCAAAAGATCAGAACATTTTTGCTTAAAATGTTGATAAACTATTAGGGTATTTCTACGGCAGTAGGCTATAAGCGCAGCAATGCGTACATGGCAGTAGGCTATAAGCGCAGCAATGTGTACACGGCAGTAGGCTGTAAGCGCAGCAATGCGTACACGGCAGTAGGCTATAAGCGCAGCAATGCGTACGCGGCAGTAGGCTGTAAGCGCAGCAATGCGTACACGGCAGTAGGCTGTAAGCGCAGCAATGCGTACACGGCAGTAGGCTGTAAGCGCAGCAATGCGTACACGGCAGTAGTCTATAAGAGCAGCAATACGTACACGGCAGTAGGCTATAAGCGCAGCAATGCGTACACGGCAGTAGGCTATAAGCGCAGCAATGTGTACACGGCAGTAGGCTGTAAGCGCAGCAATGCGTACACGGCAGTAGGCTATAAGCGCAGCAATGCGTACACGGCAGTAGGCTGTAAGCGCAGCAATGCGTACACGGCAGTAGGCTGTAAGCGCAGCAATGCGTACACGGCAGTAGTCTATAAGAGCAGCAATACGTACACGGCAGTAGGCTATAAGCGCAGCAATGCGTACACGGCAGTAGGCTATAAGCGCAGCAATGCGTACACGGCAGTAGGCTGTAAGCGCAGCAATGCGTACACGGCAGTAGGCTATAAGCGCAGCAATGCGTACACGGCAGTAGGCTATAAGCGCAGCAATGCGTACACGGCAGTAGGCTGTAAGCGCAGCAATGCGTACACGGCAGTAGGCTGTAAGCGCAGCAATGCGTACACGGCAGTAGGCTGTAAGCGCAGCAATGCGTACACGGCAGTAGTCTATAAGAGCAGCAATACGTACACGGCAGTAGGCTATAAGCGCAGCAATGCGTACACGGCAGTAGGCTATAAGCGCAGAAATGCGTACACGGCAGTAGTCTATAAGAGCAGCAATACGTACACGGCAGTAGGCTATAAGCGCAGCAATGTGTACACGGCAGTAGGCTATACGCGCAGCAATGCGTACACAGCAGTAGGCTATAAGCGCTGCAATGTTTACACGGCAGTAGGCTATAAGCGCAGCAATGTGTACACGGCAGTAGGCTATACGCGCAGCAATGCGTACACAGCAGTAGGCTATAAGCGCTGCAATGTTTACACGGCAGTAGGCTATAAGCGCAAATGTTCCAAAATGCAATCAACGGGAAAACACTGTTCTCAAAAGTGACCGCAAATGCGATTTAAGTATGTAATGCTTTTGTTATAAAGGTGTATTTTATGGTGAAAATGATCTTCCGCGGTTGAAAAACGGATTGATGTTCTGAATTTTATTAAGTTATTTGGCCACTTTAGTTGTGATACAAACCGTATCAAACATCTAGGCCTATGGGATAGGCTACATGAGGTGTTTGACTATGATTTGAAAAAGTCACAAAAATAAGATATGAGTTGTTTCTTGCCTTACTGCACAAGTGATCGTACACCATTCACAAGTGATCGTACGCCATTCACAAGTGATCGTACGCCATTCACAAGTGATCGTACGCCATTCACAAGTGATCATACGCCATTCACAAGTGATCATACGCCATTTACAAGTGATCGTACGCCATTCACAAGTGATCGTACGTTGCTGTCTCTCTCTCTCTCTCTCTTCACGGGTCCAAAAAGTTGAACCCGTTCTGAAATAGACCTGGGACTTTCCCACCCTGTGTGCTTACTGTGAGCGAGTGACATGGGGAGGAGGGATGAGAGACACCAATCAACCAAGTTGACTCGTACTATAGTAGACTAATAGCTAGCATAGCTACGTTATTTATCATCAAATATGATGACGTAGTACCTGCAGGGAGAAGCTAGTTAAGCTAGCTAGCTAGGCTAATTATCATCCAATATGATGACGTAGTACCTGTCTTGACTGCATCAAACAGGGAGAAGCTAGTTAAGCTAGCTAGCTAGGCTAATTATCATCCAATATGATGACGTAGTACCTGTCTTGACTGCATCAAACAGGGAGAAGCTAGTTAAGCTAGTTAGCTAGGCTAATTATCATCCAATATGATGACGTAGTACCTGTCTTGACTGCATCAAACAGGGAGAAGCTAGTTAAGCTAGCTAGCTAGGCTAATTATCATCCAATATGATGACGTAGTACCTGTCTTGACTGCATCAAACAGGGAGAAGCTAGTTAAGCTAGTTAGCTAGGCTAATTATCATCCAATATGATGACGTAGGACCTGTCTTGACTGCATCAAACAGGGAGAAGCTAGTTAAGCTAGCTAGCTAGGCTAATTATCATCCAATATGATGACGTAGTACCTGTCTTGACTGCATCAAACAGGGAGAAGCTAGTTAAGCTAGTTAGCTAGGCTAATTATCATCCAATATGATGACGTAGGACCTGTCTTGACTGCATCAAACAGGGAGAAGCTAGTTAAGCTAGCTAGCTAGGCTAATTATCATCCAATATGATGACGTAGTACCTGTCTTGACTGCATCAAACAGGGAGAAGCTAGTTAAGCTAGCTAGCTAGGCTAACTGAGGCTGCAGGCACTTTCTCTTCCTACAAACAACAACTCCATTCAGAATATAATGTAGCAGCCTATCTGTTGGCTCTGGGTCGTTGTAGCCTGTCCTTCTCCTTTAACTTTTAATTCCATCTTCCATTGATTAGATATCTCCTAACTTTTGTCACACGGAGGCTCTATGACTGTAGCCTATTGCCGCTTTGACGACTTCTGATTGGCTAACAACAACAAGCTACACGCGCCACTCTCGTGAAAAGCAAAGATCAGCAGTATAAATGATCAACTGTCTCTGTGTCTCTACCGCAGCAGTCGCATTCAGATCTGTACGGGCCCTTCTGGACAACTCCGTTAAAATTACACCGAGACCCGTGACAATCAGATCCGACCTGGACCTGTGACATTATGTAGCATTCTGGATCCGGACCTGCTCGGGTGGATCAATGCTCTCCATCTCTCTCTCTCTCTGTGTCTCCATCTCTCTCTCTCTGTGTGTGTCTCCATCTCTCTCTCCATCTCTCTCTCTCCTCTCTCTCTCTCTCTCTCTGTGTGTCTCCATCTCCTCTCTCTCTCTGTGTCTCCATCTCTCTCTCTCTCTGTGTTTCCATCTCTCTCTCTCTCTCTGTGTCTCCATCTCTCTCTCTCTCTCCTCTCTCTGTGTCTCCATCTCCTCTCTCTCTCTCTGTGTGTCTCCATCTCCTCTCTCTCTCTGTGTGTCTCCATCTCCTCTCAATTCAATTCAATTGACTTTATTGACATGGCAAGTTCATTATTACTTACATTGTCAAAGTATACATATCGAAAAGTAAAAATCAAATATATATGTATATATATACAAAATATATATATATTTATATATAAATAAATGGTGGGACCAACAGTAATAATAATAGTAGTAGTGGACATGGGATTACCATTAACAACAACTACAACAACAATATTAATCAGAACAACAATACATTAAAGCAACAGTAGTAGACCAGTGTCAATATGACTGAGAAGACACATGACCTGGTAGTAGACCAGTGTCAACATGACTTGAGAAGACACATGACCTGGTAGTAGACCAGTGTCAACATGACTTGAGAAGACACATGACCTGGTAGTAGACCAGTGTCAACATGACTTGAGAAGACACATGACCTGGTAGTAGACCAGTGTCAACATGACTGAGAAGACATATGACCTGGTATGAAAGACAAAACAAAACTAAGCTAAATGGGAAATATTATCAACATTACTTTGCATTTTTCAGGCTGTGGCAGGAGGACACATATTTGGCTGCCAAAACTGCACATTTTGGCTTTTCACCCAATAAATATTTGATTTTTTCTTCATCTTTTATAGTTTCAAATTCTTTGTGTTGAGTTATAATTTTGGGAAAGAAATATGCTCTTAGGTCTGAGTATTTGTCACAGTGTAGTAGGAAATGCACCTCTGTCTCTACCTCTCCCCTGGAGCAGAGTGAGCACAGCCTGTCCTCTCTGGGCAGCCAGGTTTGTCTGTGACGACCGGTCTCTATAGCCAGACTGTGCTCACTGAGTCTGTACCTAGTCAATGTTTTCCTCAGTTTTCTATCAGTCACAGTGGTCAGATAGTCTGCCACCATGTACTGTCTGTTTAGAGCCAAATAGCATTGACGTTTACTTTGATTTTTTGTGGTGTCTTTCCAATAGGTTATATATTTTTCTTTTTGTTTTGTGATGATTTGGTTGGGCCAGATTTTCTGAGGGCTGTCCCGAGGCTCTATGGGGTTGGTTTGGGTTGGTGAACTGAGCCTCAGAACCAGCTGGCTGAGGGGACTCTTCTCTGGTTTCATCTCTTGACATTGTAGAGCTGTGTGATGGAATGTTTTAGGGTCACTTGTTTTTAGATGGTTGTAAAATTTGATGGCTCTTTTTTCTATTCGAATGAGGAGGGGGTATTGGCCCAATTCTGCCCTACATGCGTTATTTGGAGTTTTTCTTTGTACTTGTAATACAGTCTTGCAAAACTCTGCATGCAATATTTCAGTTGGATGTTTGTCCCATTTAGTAAATTCATTATTAGAGAGTGGACCCCATACTTCACTGCCATATAGAGCAATTGGTTCTATAACTGATTGAAAAATTTTGAGCCAGATTCTAATTGGAATTTCAATTTTGATGTTCCTTTTAATGGCATAGAATGCTCTTCTTGCTTTGTCTCTCAGCTCATTCACAGCCATGTGAAAGCTACCTGTGTTGCTGATATTTAGTCCTAGATATGTGTCGTTTTTGGTGTGTTCTAATAGGACTGTGTCCAAATAGAATTTATATTTGTCATCCTTATTTCCGGACCTTTTTTGGAATATCATTATATTTGTTTTTTTTTAGGTTAACGGTCAGAGCCCAGGTCTGACAGAACCTGTGAAGACGATCTAGGTGCTGCTGTAACCCCTCTTTAGTGGGAGACAGCAGCACCAGGCCATCTGCGTACAGCAGACACTTGATTTCAGTGTTGTGTAGGGTGATACCAGGTGCTGCTGATTCTTCTAATGTTTTTGCCAATTCATTAATGTAGATGTTAAATAATGTTGGACTTATTGGGCAGCCCTGTTTCACTCCCCGCCCCTGAGAGAAGAAGTCTGTTTGCTTGTTGCCAATTTTAACCGCACATTTGTTTTTAGTGTACATTGATTTAATAAAATCATATGTTTTCCCTCCAATACAACTTTCTATTAGTTTATAAAAAAGACCTTCGTGCCAAATTGAATCAAATGCTTTCTTGAAATCTACAAAACACGAGTAGATTTTGCCTTTGTTTTGGTTAACTTGTTTATCAATTAGAGTGTGGAGGGTGTAAATGTGGTCTGTTGTACGATAATTTTTTAGAAATCCAATCTGGCTTCTGCTCAGGACGTTGTGTTCGTCAAGGAAATTATGTAGTCTGCTATTTATAATACTGCAGAGAATTTTCCCCAAGTTGCTGTTAACGCAAATTCCTCTGTAATTATTTGGGTCAAATTTGTCTCCATTTTTATAGATTGGTGTGATCAATCCCTGGTTCCAAATATCGGGGAAAATACCTGCAGTGAGGATAATGTTGAAGAGTTTGAGTATAGCCAATTTGAATTTGTGGTCTGTATATTTGATCATTTCATTTAAAATACCATCAGCACCACAGTCCTTTTTGGGTTGGAGATTGCATAGTTTTTCCAATAATTCTTCTTCTGTAATTGGGGTATCCACCTCTCTCTCTCTGTGTCTCTCTCTGTCTCTCTCTCTCTCCTCTCTCCCTGTCTCTCTCCATCTCCTCTCTCTCTGTGTCTCTCTCTCTCTTGTAGTTGTCAGTAAGCTGCAGGCTGTTTTCTGAGTGTTTATCTTACTGTGGATGACCTGGAGGTTACATTATACTGGCTCCACTGCACAGGAGGTTGGTGGCACCTTAAATGGGGGAGGACGAGCTCGTCTTAATAACCCGTCCAAAGAGTAGAAAGATTACAGTATATGATGCCCGTCTCCTTATTAATTCAGCCACTTATCTAACTAGCATGTTAAATCAAATACACATCTGTTGACTGGTGCAACTGTCCTGGGGAACTAAGCTTCATAATATACACCGAACTAAAATATAAACGCAACAGTTTCAAAGATTTTATGTTAAAGTTCGTATGAGGAAATCAGTCAATGTAAATGAATTCATTAGGCTCTAATCTATAGATTTCACATGACTGGGAATACAGATATGCATCAGATACACAGATACCTTTAATAAAAGGTAGGGGCGTGGATCAGAACCAGTCAGTATCTGGTGTGACCTCCATTTGCCTCATGCAGCGCGACACATCTCCTTCACATAGAGTTGATCAGGATGTCGATTGTGGCCTGTGGAATGTTGTCTCACTCCTCTTCAATGGCTGTGCAAAGTTGCTGGATATTGTCGGGAACTGGAACACGCTGTCGTACCCGTAAATCCAGAGCATCCCAAACATGCTCAGTGGGTGGCATGTCTGGTGGTGAGTATGTAGGCCATGGAAGAACTGGGACATTTTCAGCTTCCAGAAATTGTGTCCAGATCCTTGTGACATGGGGCCGTGCATTATCATGCTGAAACATGAGGTGATGGCGGTGGATGAATGGAACGACAATGGGCCTCAGGATCTCAACACGGTATCTCTGTGCATTCAAAGTGACATCCATAAAATGCAATTATGTTCGTTGTCCGTAGCTTACGCCTGCCCAAACTATAACCCCCCGCCACAATGGGGAACTCTGTTCAGAACATTGACATCAGCAAACTGCTCGCCATATACGCTGTCTGCTATCTGCCCGGTATAGTTGAAACCGGGATTCATCCGTGAAGAGCACACTTCTCCAGTGTGCCAGTGGCCATCGAAGGTGAGCATTTGCCCACTGAAGTCGGTTACGACGCCGAACTCCAGTCAGGTCAAGACCCTGGTCAGGATGACGAGCACGCAGATGAGCTTCACTGAGAAGGTTTCTGACAGTTTTGTAGAAATTCTTCAGTTGTGCAAACCCACAGTTTCATCAGCTGTCCAGGTGGCTGTTCTCAGATAATCTCACAGGTGAAGAAGCTGGATGTTGAGGTCCTGGGCTGGCGTGGTTACACATGGTCTGCGGTAGTGAGGCCGGTTGGACGTACTGTCAAATTCTCAAAAAGACATTGGAGAAGCAGCTTATGGTAGAGAAATTAACATGAAATCCTCTGGCAACAGCTCTGGTGGACATTCCTGCAGTCAGCATGCCAACTGTACGCTCCCTCTCAACTTGACACATCTGTGGAGCTGTGTTGTGCGACAAAACTGCACATTTTAGAGTGGTCTTTTATTGTCCCTAGCACAAGGTGCACCTGTGTAATGATAATGCTGTTTAATCAGCTTCTTGATATGCCACACCTGTCAGGTGGATGGATTATCTTCGCAAAGCATGTAGGGATGTAAACAAATTTGTGACTAAAAATATGAAAGAAAGTTTTTTGTGCGTATGGAACATTTCAGCGATCTGTTATTTCAGCTCATGGGACCAACACTTTATGTTGCGTTTTACATTTTTGTTCAGTGTAAAATAATGTGACGGTTGAAATGAAGAACCCAACCTGCTTTATCTCTTAACCTACTGCACTGCAGGTATTTACTTAAAAAGTAGCTACAAATATTAACATTTTTATTGAAAAACATTTTTATTATTCAAATAAATACTTTTGACGGTATTGAAAAATCATCCCGTGGCTATTTCCAAATACCCCGGGATACGGTGTATATACGGTATACAACCTTTTTCAAACCTTTCCTTGGGGCCCCCCAGCCACCCCCAATAGTGTTGTCACGATACCAGAATTTAGACTTCGATACCGATACCAGGTTTAGTATCCCGATACCACGGCTACAAAACAAGCTACATTAGCCAAAGTCTCAGAGTGGAACTCGATCCAGACAGAAACTCTGCTACTGCTCTGTTCAATCACTGGGCATCTTTTATGTTAAATATCCTTACATTTGAAATGTTGGTAACACTTTACTTGACATCCAGTGTCATAACACATTATGACACTGTCATAACTATGTTATAATGTCATAACAGCTGACATAGCTTGTCATAATAGGGTCATAACACTGTCATGACCCATATATTTACATCTGTTGTGACATATTGTGTTATTTTAATCTTCGGCTGAGGGAGAGACGTGAGGGAGAGACGTGAGGGAGAGACGTGAGGGAGAGACGTGAGGGAGATGCATGATGGTTTGCATATTAGCACAAACAAAGTACTAGGGTAGTGAATTGATGTTAGTTTCAGCTGTAAACTAGCAAGGAAAGTTATCCTACAAAACTGGAAGCTACCGCTATCTTCTGGTATTGTAAAGCTATTCTAGCTCTGTATGGAAATAGTTTTGCCAACGGTATTGACAGTTTCAACATTTGTACATGCCAGGTTACATTATTATAGTGTGTTAACTTCTGTGCAGCATGAGGAGAAGAGAAATCAAAATGAAATAAAATTGTATTTGTCACATGCGCCGAATACAACAGTCTATTTCTCTACTGGTCTCTCTACAGACTGACAGTCTCTACTGGTCTCTCTACAGACTGACAGTCTCTACTGGTCTCTCTACAGACTGCCAGTCTCTACTGGTCTCTCTACAGACTGCCAGTCTCTACTGGTCTCTCTACAGACTGCCAGTCTCTACTGGTCTCTCTACAGACTGCCAGTCTCTACTGGTCTCTCTACAGACTGCCAGTCTCTACTGGTCTCTCTACAGACTGCCAGTCTCTACTGGTCTCTCTACAGACCGCCAGTCTCTACTGGTCTCTCTACAGACCGCCAGTCTCTACTGGTCTCTCTACAGACCGCCAGTCTCTACTGGTCTCTCTACAGACCGCCAGTCTCTACTGGTCTCTCTACAGACCGCCAGTCTCTACTGGTCTCTCTACAGACCGCCAGTCTCTACTAGGTCTCTCTACAGACTGCCAGTCTCTACTAGGTCTCTCTACAGACTGCCAGTCTCTACTAGGTCTCTCTACAGACTGCCAGTCTCTACTAGGTCTCTCTACAGACTGCCAGTCTCTACTAGGTCTCTCTACAGACTGCCAGTCTCTACTAGGTCTCTCTACAGACTGCCAGTCTCTACTAGGTCTCTCTACAGACTGCCAGTCTCTACTAGGTCTCTCTACAGACTGCCAGTCTCTACTAGGTCTCTCTACAGACTGCCAGTCTCTACTAGGTCTCTCTACAGACTGCCAGTCTCTACTAGGTCTCTCTACAGACTGCCAGTCTCTACTAGGTCTCTCTACAGACTGCCAGTCTCTACTAGGTCTCTCTACAGACTGCCAGTCTCTACTAGGTCTCTCTACAGACTGCCAGTCTCTACTAGGTCTCTCTACAGACTACCAGTCTCTACTAGGTCTCTCTACAGACTGCCAGTCTCTACTAGGTCTCTCTACAGACTGCCAGTCTCTACTAGGTCTCTCTACAGACTGCCAGTCTCTACTAGGTCTCTCTACAGACTGCCAGTCTCTACTAGGTCTCTCTACAGACTGCCAGTCTCTACTAGGTCTCTCTACAGACTGCCAGTCTCTACTAGGTCTCTCTACAGACTGCCAGTCTCTACTAGGTCTCTCTACAGACTGCCAGTCTCTACTAGGTCTCTCTACAGACTGCCAGTCTCTACTAGGTCTCTCTACAGACTGCCAGTCTGAAGCTCTGCTGTGCCAGAATGGGGCCAATAAAATAGTTTTTTTTATAGCATGAAGCTCAATCAGAGACATTTCCATGACAGAAGCCAGAGAGCCAGTCAGTGGGAGGAGGAGAGGAAGAGACTCAGCAGAAACCATAGTGCCTGTCTCTCTCTCTCAACTTCAATTCACTTCAAGGGCTTTATTGGCATGGGAATCATACACTACCGTTCAAAAGTTTGGTGTCACTTAGAAATGTCCTTGTTTTTGAAAGAAAAGCAAAAAAAATGGCCATTAAAATAACCTCAAATTGATCAGAAATACAGTGTAGACATTGTTAATGTTGTAAATGACTATTGTAGCTGGAAACGGCTGATTTTTAATGGAATATCTACATAGGCGTACAGAGGCCCATCATCAGCAACCATCGCTCCTGTGATCCAATGGCACGTGCTGTTAGCTAATCCAAGTTTATCATTTTAAAAGGCTAATTGATCATTAGAAAACCCTTTTGCAATTATGTTAGCACAGCTGAAAACTGTTGTTCTGATTAAAGAAGCAATAAAACTGGCCTTCCTAGTTGAGTATCTGGAGCATCAGCATTTGTGGGTTCGATTACAGGCTCAAAATGGCCAGAAACAACGAACTTTCTTCTGAAACTCGTCAGTCTATTCTTGTTCTGAGAAATGAAGAATATTCCATGCGAGAAATTGCCAAGAAACTGAAGATCTCGTACAACGCTGTGTACTACTCCCTTCACAGTACAGTGCAAACTGGCTCTAACCAGAATAGAAAGAGGAGTGGGAGGCCCCGGTGCACAACCTGAGCATGAGGACAATTACATTAGAGTGTCTAGTTTGAGAAACAGACGCCTCACAAGTCCTCAACTGGCAGCTTCATTAAATAGTACCCACAAAACACCAGTCTCATTGTCAACAGTGAAGAGGCGACTCCGGGATGCTGGCCTTCTAGGCAGAGTTGCAAAGAAAAAGCCATATCTCAGACTGGCCAATAAAATGAAAAGATTTAGATGGGCAAAAGAACACAGACACTGGACAGAGCAACTCTTTCTAGAAGGATCTTCACTGTTGACGGTGAGACTGGTGTTTTGCAGTAGGGATTCTTCAATTAACGAATTGTTGTCATTCAACGAGTGGAGACTCATTTTCATGCATTTTTTTTTTCATTTAAAAATACTGCATCAAATCTAATTTTATTGGTCACATACATATTTAACAGATGTTATTGCAGGTGTAGCGAAATGATTGTAAAGATCTCTTGGACAAAAATGTTAATTAATGACAGATTTCTTGAGTTAGATTAATTCTATTTTGAGGAAGTGTATACTGGCTACGGCATCTCAAAATGGACAAACAGTACTATTGCTGCTTTTCAAGCGATGGTCTTCTAATGGAGTATGAGAGAAAGTCATCTAGAAATCAAGCGATCGTAGTTGGATGGTCAGAGGATGAATGGTGAGAATTGTACACTGTGTACGGTACAGCCTGGGGGCCGGACATGACATCTCTCTCATATATGACATGCCTTCTGTCTCGTGACAATAGCTTCTCTGTGTGGGGCCTCCGCTTGCAGTCGCCCTTTTCTCCTCTTTCTCTCTCTGTTTACTCTCTTTTAATTTCTCTGTCCCTCGGTCTGTTCTCTCTGTCTCCCTAGACTCCTCCTGAGGCATGACCCCACACACCCATCATACCTGTTCATTGGCTCGTTTAAAGTAGGCTGGTATATGGTATTACCGGAAGGGACACTCTTTGTGTTTTTGCACAAAACAATTTAGGCGGGGGTGCCTGAACCCCCAAATGTTATAAATATACAGTACCAGTCGACGGTTTGGACACACCTACTCATTCCAGGGTTTTTCTTTATTTTTACATCGTAGAATAATAGTGAAGACATCAAAACTATGAAATAACACATTTCTCCTTCTGGAGCGTATAATGGATAATACAGACTGTATCAGTCTACAGAGACTAGGTCAGGGCTCATCATTCATTTATACTGCAACTGTTGAATCTGACGTCTCTGTACTGTGTTGAATTTTGGGTGTGTGTTTGACTGTGTTCAGGTGAGTATGTTGGGTGTATTCAGGGGAGTGCGTTTGGTTGTATTCAGGGGAGTGTGTTTGACTGTGTTCAGGGGAGTGTGTTTGGTTGTGTTCAGGGGAGTGTGTTTGGTTGTATTCAGGGGAGTGTGTTTGGTTGTGTTCAGGGGAGTATGTTGGGTGTATTCAGGGGAGTGCGTTTGGTTGTGTTCAGGGGAGTGTGTTTGGTTGTATTCAGGGGAGTGTGTTTGGTTGTGGTCAGGGGAGTGTGTTTGGTTGTGGTCAGGGGAGTGTGTTTGGTTGTGGTCAGGGGAGTGTGTTTGGTTGTGTTCAGGGGAGTGTGTTTGGTTGTGTTCAGGGGAGTGCGTTTGGTTGTGTTCAGGGGAGTGCGTTTGGTTGTGGTCAGGGGAGTGCGTTTGGTTGTGTTCAGGGGAGTGTGTTTGGTTGTGTTCAGGGGAGTGTGTTTGGTTGTGTTCAGGGGAGTGTGTTTGGTTGTATTCAGGGGAGTGTGTTTGGTTGTGTTCAGGGGAGTGTGTTTGGTTGTATTCAGGGGAGTGTGTTTGGTTGTATTCAGGGGAGTGTGTTTGGTTGTGGTCAGGGGAGTGTGTTTGGTTGTGGTCAGGGGAGTGTGTTTGGTTGTTGTCAGGGGAGTGTGTTTGGTTGTGTTCAGGGGAGTGTGTTTGGTTGTGTTCACGGGAGTGTGTTTGGTTGTGTTTAGGGGAGTGTGTTTGGTTGTATTCAGGGGAGTGCGTTTGGTTGTATTCAGGGGAGTGCGTTTGGTTGTATTCAGGGGAGTGCGTTTGGTTGTATTCAGGGGAGTGCGTTTGGTTGTATTCAGGGGAGTGTGTTTGGTTGTATTCAGGGGAGTGTGTTTGGTTGTATTCAGGGGAGTGTGTTTGGTTGTATTCAGGGGAGTGCGTTTGGTTGTATTCAGGGGAGTGCGTTTGGTTGTATTCAGGGGAGTGCGTTTGGTTGTGGAACATGGACACACTAGTTCATACAGCTTTGGTGAAGTTTCTCTTGGACACAGAAACTCGATGCCAGGGTGGGATTTGAACCCACAACCTTGGGTGTGCCAGCACCACGCTCCTACCCACTGAGCCACCTGAATGGACTGTGTAAAACCCTCACTGCTGTAGTTCTAGGGGGACGTAGTATCACACAGAGCATTAGGAGTTGAGGGTCTAGGCTGGGTGTCTGTAAAGCACCTTGTACAAAAAGGGCCTTTATAAAATTTGATTGATTGATTGAATCATGGAAAGACGAGGCTACTGGACACAAGTCAAACTTGTGTTCTTTCTGTTATTAAATCTGTGATATGATCATCTCCACACTGTCCTCTTCTCATCCCCCCTCCTTCCTCCACACTGTCCTCTTCTCATCCCTCCTCCCTCCTCCACACTGTCCTCTTCTCATCCCTCATCCTTCCTCCACACTGTCCTCTTCTCATCCCCCCTCCTTCCTCCACACTGTCCTCTTCTCATCCCTCATCCTTCCTCCACACTGTCCTCTTCTCATCCCCCCTCCTTCCTCCACACTGTCCTCTTCTCATCCCTCCTCCCTCCTCCACACTGTCCTCTTCTCATCCCTCCTCCACACTGTCCTCTTTTCATCCTTCCTCCACACTGTCCTCTTTTCATCCTTCCTCCACACTGTCCTCTTCTCATCCTTCCTCCACACTGTCCTCTTCTCATCCTTCCTCCACACTGTCCTCTTCTCATCCTTCCTCCACACTGTCCTCTTCTCATCCTTCCTCCACACTGTCCTCTTCTCATCCTTCCTCCACACTGTCCTCTTCTCATCCTTCCTCCACACTGTCCTCTTCTCATCCCTCCTCCACACTGTCCTCTTTTCATCCTTCCTCCACACTGTCCTCTTTTCATCCTTCCTCCACACTGTCCTCTTCTCATCCCTCCTCCACACTGTCCTCTTCTCATCCCTCCTCCACACTGTCCTCTTCTCATCCCTCCTCCACACTGTCCTCTTCTCATCCCTCCTCCACACTGTCCTCTTCTCATCCCTCCCTCCTCCACACTGTCCTCTTCTCATCCCTCCCTCCTCCACACTGTCCTCTTCTCATCCCTCCCTCCTCCAAACTGTCCTCCTCTCATCCCTCCCTCCTCCACACTGTCCTCCTCTCATCCCTCCCTCCTCCACACTGTCCTCTTTTCATCCTTCCTCCACACTGTCCTCTTCTCATCCTTCCTCCACACTGTCCTCTTCTCATCCCTCCTTCCTCCACACTGTCCTCTTCTCATCCCTCCTTCCTCCACACTGTCCTCTTCTCATCCCTCCTCCACACTGTCCTCTTCTCATCCTTCCTCCACACTGTCCTCTTCTCATCCCTCCTCCACACTGTCCTCTTCTCATCCCTCCTCCTTCCTCTGTTCTTTTTCAGGCAACCAGACAAGCTGGTAGTGGTGTGGACTCGCAGGAGCCGACGGAAATCCTCCAAGGTGTGTGGTGTGTGTGTGGACTATTAGTTTTGTCTTGGTAGCACTTTATGCTGTTTAGCTGGACTTGGTCGTAGGAAGTAGGAAGTAGGAAGTAGGCTAAATCACTGTGGAGATGTATAGTGTACAGCTTTCTATCATATTTCTTCAGAGTTGACCTGTTGGTCTGCACCTTGGCAACCGTTTGAGTCTTTACCCTTCATGAGTTTTTGTCTGTGTAAATGTTTGATGTTATATTTAGTGATTTTAAAGTGTATATATATTGTGTTTTCAGTCTCCCTCTGTCTCTAAATTAAATTATAATGGTTTTATTGGCATGGGTGTAACATATGTTAACATTACCAAAGCAAGTGAAATAGATAATAAACTAAATAGAAATGTATAGTAAACATTACACTCACAGAATATTATGGCTACATACAATGTTGTTGAAGTAGAAACGGTCAAATGAACTCTGTCAATCTCTCCCCAGGCTCACAGTTGGCAGCCAGGCATCAAGAACCCCTACCGAGGAGTGGTGGTGTGGCCTGTACCGGAAAACATAGAAATCACTGTCACACTCTTCAAGGTAGCGCGTGGGTGTGTGTGTGTGTGTTTTTCTCTGTTTGTGTGTGTGTGTGTGTGTGTGTGTTTTTCTCTGTTTGTGTGTGTGTGTGTGTGTGTGTGTGTGTGTGTGTGTGTGTGTGAGAGACTCTTACTTCACCCTGCTGATCTCTTGCTGACAGGCTAGCCTGGTGTTGAAGCAAAAAGGTACAAATCTAATCTGTCACAACTCCAGGCTGAAATGTAACACGTTAGTAGTCAGGGCCTGTATTCATGTTGTGTAACACGTTAGTAGTCAGGGCCTGTATTCATGTTGTGTAACACGTTAGTAGTCAGGGCCTGTATTCATGTTGTGTAACACGTTAGTAGTCAGGGCCTGTATTCATGTTGTGTAACACGTTAGTAGTCAGGGCCTGTATTAATGTTGTGTAACACGTTAGTAGTCAGGGCCTGTATTAATGTTGTGTAACACGTAGTAGTCAGGGCCTGTATTCATGTTGTGTAACATGTTAGTAGTCAGGGCCTGTATTCATGTTGTGTAACACGTTAGTAGTCAGGGCCTGTATTCATGTTCTGTAACACGTTAGTAGTCAGGGCCTGTATTCATGTTGTGTAACACGCAGTAGTCAGGGCCTGTATTCATGTTGTGTAACACGCAGTAGTCAGGGCCTGTATTCATGTTGTGTAACACGCAGTAGTCAGGGCCTGTATTCATGTTGTGTAACACGTAGTAGTCAGGGCCTGTATTCATGTTGTGTAACACGTTAGTAGTCAGGGCCTGTATTCATGTTGTGTAACACGTTAGTAGTCAGGGCCTGTATTCATGTTCTGTAACACGTTAGTAGTCAGGGCCTGTATTCATGTTGTGTAACACGCAGTAGTCAGGGCCTGTATTCATGTTGTGTAACACGTTAGTAGTCAGGGCCTGTATTAATGTTGTGTAACACGCAGTAGTCAGGGCCTGTATTCATGTTGTGTAACACGCAGTAGTCAGGGCCTGTATTCATGTTGTGTAACACGTAGTAGTCAGGGCCTGTATTCATGTTGTGTAACACGTTAGTAGTCAGGGCCTGTATTCATGTTGTGTGACACGTAGTAGTCAGGGCCTGTATTCATGTTGTGTAACACGCAGTAGTCAGGGCCTGTATTCATGTTGTGTAACACGTAGTAGTCAGGGCCTGTATTCATGTTGTGTAACACGTAGTAGTCAGGGCCTGTATTCATGTTGTGTAACACGTTAGTAGTCAGGGCCTGTATTCATGTTGTGTAACACGTTAGTAGTCAGGGCCTGTATTCATGTTGTGTAACACATAGTAGTCAGGGCCTGTATTCATGTTGTGTAACACGTTAGTAGTCAGGGCCTGTATTCATGTTGTGTAACACGTTAGTAGTCAGGGCCTGTATTAATGTTGTGTAACACGTTAGTAGTCAGGGCCTGTATTCATAATGTTGTGTAACACGTTAGTAGTCAGGGCCTGTATTCATGTTGTGTAACACGCAGTAGTCAGGGCCTGTATTCAGAATGTTGTGTAACACGCAGTAGTCAGGGCCTGTATTCATGTTGTGTAACACGCAGTAGTCAGGGCCTGTATTCATGTTGTGTAACACGTTAGTAGTCAGGGCCTGTATTCATGTTGTGTAACACGTTAGTAGTCAGGGCCTGTATTCATGTTGTGTAACACGTTAGTAGTCAGGGCCTGTATTCATGTTGTGTAACACGTAGTAGTCAGGGCCTGTATTCATGTTGTGTAACACGTTAGTAGTCAGGGCCTGTATTCATGTTGTGTAACACGTAGTAGTCAGGGCCTGTATTCATGTTGTGTAACACGTAGTAGTCAGGGCCTGTATTCATGTTGTGTAACACGTAGTAGTCAGGGCCTGTATTCATGTTGTGTAACACGCAGTAGTCAGGGCCTGTATTCATAAGGTTGTGTAACACGTTAGTAGTCAGGGCCTGTATTCATAAGGTTGTGTAACACGTTAGTAGTCAGGGCCTGTATTCATAAGGTTGTGTAACACGTTAGTAGTCAGGGCCTGTATTCATAAGGTTGTGTAACACGTTAGTAGTCAGGGCCTGTATTCATAATGTTGTGTAACACGTTAGTAGTCAGGGCCTGTATTCATAAGGTTGTGTAACACGTTAGTAGTCAGGGCCTGTGTTCATAAGGTTGTGCAACATGTTAGTAGTCAGGGCCTGTGTTCATAAGGTTGTGTAACATGTTAGTAGTCAGGGCCTGTATTCATGAGGTTGTGTAACATGTTAGTAGTCAGGGCCTGTATTCATAAGGTTGTGTAACATGTTAGTAGTCAGGGCCTGTATTCATAAGGTTGTGTAACAAGTAGTAGTCAGGGCCTGTATTCATGAGGTTGTGTAACATGTTAGTAGTCAGGGCCTGTATTCATAAGGTTGTGTAACATGTTAGTAGTCAGGGCCTGTATTCATAAGGTTGTGTAACATGTAGTAGTCAGGGCCTGTATTCATGAGGTTGTGTAACATGTTAGTAGTCAGGGCCTGTATTCATAAGGTTGTGTAACATGTTAGTAGTCAGGGCCTGTATTCATAAGGTTGTGTAACATGTTAGTAGTCAGGGCCTGTATTCATAAGGTTGTGTAACATGTTAGTAGTCAGGGCCTGTGTTCATAAGGTTGTGTAACATGTTAGTAGTCAGGGCCTGTATTCATAAGGTTGTGTAACATGTTAGTAGTCAGGGCCTGTGTTCATGTTGTGTAACACGCAGTAGTCAGGGCCTGTATTCATGTTGTGTAACATGTTAGTAGTCAGGGCCTGTATTCATGTTGTGTAACACGATAGTAGTCAGGGCCTGTATTCATGTTGTGTAACACGTTAGTAGTCAGGGCCTGTATTCATGTTGTGTAACACGTTAGTAGTCAGGGCCTGTATTAATGTTGTGTAACACGCAGTAGTCAGGGCCTGTATTAATGTTGTGTAACACGCAGTAGTCAGGGCCTGTATTCATGTTGTGTAACATGTTAGTAGTCAGGGCCTGTATTCATGTTGTGTAACATGTTAGTAGTCAGGGCCTGTATTCATGTTGTGTAACATGTTAGTAGTCAGGGCCTGTATTCATGTTGTGTAACACGATAGTAGTCAGGGCCTGTGTTCATGTTGTGTAACATGTTAGTAGTCAGGGCTTGTATTCATGTTGTGTAACATGTTAGTAGTCAGGGCCTGTATTCATAAGGTTGTGTAACATGTTAGTAGTCAGGGCCTGTATTCATAAGGTTGTGTAACATGTTTGTAGTCAGGGCCTGTATTCATAAGGTTGTGTAACACGTTAGTAGTCAGGGCCTGTGTTCATAAGGTTGTGTAACATGTTAGTAGTCAGGGCCTGTATTAATGTTGTGTAACACGTTAGTAGTCAGGGCCTGTATTAATGTTGTGTAACACGCAGTAGTCAGGGCCTGTATTCATGTTGTGTAACACGCAGTAGTCAGGGCCTGTTTTCATGTTGTGTAACATGTTAGTAGTCAGGGCCTGTATTCATAAGGTTGTGTAACATGTTAGTAGTCAGGGCCTGTATTCATAAGGTTGTGTAACATGTTTGTAGTCAGGGCCTGTATTCATAAGGTTGTGTAACACGTTAGTAGTCAGGGCCTGTGTTCATAAGGTTGTGTAACATGTTAGTAGTCAGGGCCTGTATTCATGTTGTGTAACACGATAGTAGTCAGGGCCTGTATTCATGTTGTGTAACATGTTAGTAGTCAGGGCCTGTATTCATGTTGTGTAACATGTTAGTAGTCAGGGCCTGTATTCATAAGGTTGTGTAACATGTTAGTAGTCAGGGCCTGTATTCATAAGGTTGTGTAACATGTTAGTAGTCAGGGCCTGTGTTCATAAGGTTGTGTAACATGTTAGTAGTCAGGGCCTGTATTCATAAGGTTGTGTAACATGTTAGTAGTCAGGGCCTGTATTCATAAGGTTGTGTAACATGTTAGTAGTCAGGGCCTGTGTTCATGTTGTGTAACACGCAGTAGTCAGGGCCTGTATTCATGTTGTGTAACATGTTAGTAGTCAGGGCCTGTATTCATGTTGTGTAACACGATAGTAGTCAGGGCCTGTATTCATGTTGTGTAACACGTTAGTAGTCAGGGCCTGTATTCATGTTGTGTAACACGTTAGTAGTCAGGGCCTGTATTAATGTTGTGTAACACGCAGTAGTCAGGGCCTGTATTAATGTTGTGTAACACGCAGTAGTCAGGGCCTGTATTCATGTTGTGTAACATGTTAGTAGTCAGGGCCTGTATTCATGTTGTGTAACATGTTAGTAGTCAGGGCCTGTATTCATGTTGTGTAACATGTTAGTAGTCAGGGCCTGTATTCATGTTGTGTAACACGATAGTAGTCAGCGCCTGTGTTCATGTTGTGTAACATGTTAGTAGTCAGGGCTTGTATTCATGTTGTGTAACATGTTAGTAGTCAGGGCCTGTATTCATAAGGTTGTGTAACATGTTAGTAGTCAGGGCCTGTATTCATAAGGTTGTGTAACATGTTTGTAGTCAGGGCCTGTATTCATAAGGTTGTGTAACACGTTAGTAGTCAGGGCCTGTGTTCATAAGGTTGTGTAACATGTTAGTAGTCAGGGCCTGTATTAATGTTGTGTAACACGTTAGTAGTCAGGGCCTGTATTAATGTTGTGTAACACGCAGTAGTCAGGGCCTGTATTAATGTTGTGTAACACGCAGTAGTCAGGGCCTGTTTTCATGTTGTGTAACATGTTAGTAGTCAGGGCCTGTATTCATAAGGTTGTGTAACATGTTTGTAGTCAGGGCCTGTATTCATAAGGTTGTGTAACACGTTAGTAGTCAGGGCCTGTGTTCATAAGGTTGTGTAACATGTTAGTAGTCAGGGCCTGTATTCATGTTGTGTAACACGATAGTAGTCAGGGCCTGTATTCATGTTGTGTAACATGTTAGTAGTCAGGGCCTGTATTCATGTTGTGTAACATGTTAGTAGTCAGGGCCTGTATTCATAAGGTTGTGTAACATGTTTGTAGTCAGGGCCTGTATTCATAAGGTTGTGTAACACGTTAGTAGTCAGGGCCTGTGTTCATAAGGTTGTGTAACATGTTAGTAGTCAGGGCCTGTATTCATGTTGTGTAACGTAGTAGTCAGGGCCTGTATTCATAAGGTTGTGTCTGTAAACAATTGTTGGAAAAATTACTTGTGTCATGCACAAAGTAGATGTCCTAACCAACTTGCCAAAACTATAGTTTGTGAACACGAAATGTGTGGAGTGGTTGAAAAACGAGTTTTAATGACTCCAACTTAAGTGTATGTAAACTTCTGACTTCAACTGTATCTGTGTTGACTGAATATAAGATAGTGATGTCTGCTAAATAGTCAAGTTAGGTTTCTCCAGAAATAAATAATTCTAAATAACAAACAAGAATGGCCTTTTTGTTGCTCACTCTACTACTCTACTCTACACTCTACTCTATACTCTACTACCTGAATACAGGCCCCCCTAATCTCAAAAATATTGTTACTTTTTAAACAAAGTGATTATTATGATTAGTTAATTTAGAATTTTATCAAAGCCCCTTAGGATCTGAGAATATCAAATGGAAAATGCCCCTTAAATATTATTTTAGAATCCTCCAATCCTCTAAATGTGATTATTGGCGGAGAGTCATGTCATTAAAAAACATATATTTGTAGATATACTGTAGGCCTACCATGGGCGAAATGAGTATTGGTTAGACTACAATTAGGCTGTGGAAATGTTATGCTCCTTAGATATTAATTTACAATCCTCCAATCCTCTTTTGCTGTAGCCTACTCCTGACTGTCACGTTGTACAGAGCAATATTTTCCATTCCATCCTAACGGAAACCCCGAGGGTTGTGTGACCTAGTGGTTAGTTTTTCTCGGGAATAGAAACACCAATTTAATGAATCAAATTAATTGTGCCAAATTTCTTCCAATCAATCCCATGTGCTATGTTATTACAAAAAAGGTTTTAAATTCTCTAGTAATGCCAATATGGGAGACTATCAAATGCTTCTCAAAGATGCCTCTGGTGGTCAAACTAGCACTAACTTGCCATAATGTGAAAAATGGCTGACAATTAAATAACGTGCCATAGAATGCTGCAGCAGCCCGCAAGGTGTGCTGCAGTGTGACGCAACTTTTAAAGGGGGAACCACTGTATGTCAGACTGAGTGCATATAGCTTCCATTACGGCCCTTTACTCTCCTCCAGCTCACTAGCATCCTTCCATCCCATTCACCTCATCAGTTTGAGGACAGGCCTAATCGTGTGTGACCTAGTGGTTTGAGTGTCCTCTCCCCCGGAGCCCTTCTGCTCTAAATCACTCCGTTTCATCTCACATCAGCATCCAAATGTCATTTGACAGACAGCCTGGATGTCTAATAGACCTGGAAAAGGGCTGGTTTCCCAGTAGCCTGTTAGACCAGACGGTGATAGCTAGGTAGTTTCCCAGTAGCCTGATAGACCAGACGGTGATAGCTAGGTAGTTTCCCAGTAGCCTGATAGACCAGACGGTGATAGCTAGGTAGTTTCCCAGTAGCCTGATAGACCAGACGGTGATAGCTAGGTAGTTTCCCAGTAGCCTGATAGACCAGACGGTGATAGCTAGGTAGTTTCCCAGTAGCCTGTTAGACCAGACGGTGATAGCTAGGTAGTTTCCCAGTAGCCTGATAGACCAGACGGTGGTAGCTAGGTAGTTTCCCAGTAGCCTGATAGACCAGACGGTGATAGCTAGGTAGTTTCCCAGTAGCCTGATAGACCAGACGGTGATAGCTAGGTAGTTTCCCAGTAGCCTGATAGACCAGACGGTGATAGCTAGGTAGTTTCCCAGTAGCCCGATAGACCAGACGGTGATAGCTAGGTAGTTTCCCAGTAGCCCGATAGACCAGACGGTGATAGCTAGGTAGTTTCCCAGTAGCCCGTTAGACCAGACGGTGATAGCTAGGTAGTTTCCCAGTAGCCTGTTAGACCAGACGGTGATAGCTAGGTAGTTTCCCAGTAGCCTGATAGACCAGACGGTGATAGCTAGGTAGTTTCCCAGTAGCCTGATAGACCAGACGGTGATAGCTAGGTAGTTTCCCAGTAGCCTGTTAGACCAGACGGTGATAGCTAGGTAGTTTCCCAGTAGCCTGATAGACCAGACGGTGATAGCTAGGTAGTTTCCCAGTAGCCTGATAGACCAGACGGTGATAGCTAGGTAGTTTCCCAGTAGCCTGATAGACCAGACGGTGATAGCTAGGTAGTTTCCCAGTAGCCTGATAGACCAGACGGTGATAGCTAGGTAGTTTCCCAGTAGCCCGATAGACCAGACGGTGATAGCTAGGTAGTTTCCCAGTAGCCCGATAGACCAGACGGTGATAGCTAGGTAGTTTCCCAGTAGCCCGTTAGACCAGACGGTGATAGCTAGGTAGTTTCCCAGTAGCCTGTTAGACCAGACGGTGATAGCTAGGTAGTTTCCCAGTAGCCTGATAGACCAGACGGTGATAGCTAGGTAGTTTCCCAGTAGCCTGATAGACCAGACGGTGATAGCTAGGTAGTTTCCCAGTAGCCTGATAGACCAGAAGGTGATAGCTAGGTAGTTTCCCAGTAGCCTGATAGACCAGACGGTGATAGCTAGGTAGTTTCCCAGTAGCCTGATAGACCAGACGGTGATAGCTAGGTAGTTTCCCAGTAGCCTGATAGACCAGACGGTGATAGCTAGGTAGTTTCCCAGTAGCCTGATAGACCAGACGGTGATAGCTAGGTAGTTTCCCAGTAGCCTGTTAGACCAGACGGTGATAGCTAGGTAGTTTCCCAGTAGCCTGATAGACCAGACGGTGATAGCTAGGTAGTTTCCCAGTAGCCTGATAGACCAGACGGTGATAGCTAGGTAGTTTCCCAGTAGCCTGATAGACCAGACGGTGATAGCTAGGTAGTTTCCCAGTAGCCTGATAGACCAGACGGTGATAGCTAGGTAGTTTCCCAGTAGCCCGATAGACCAGACGGTGATAGCTAGGTAGTTTCCCAGTAGCCCGATAGACCAGACGGTGATAGCTAGGTAGTTTCCCAGTAGCCCGTTAGACCAGACGGTGATAGCTAGGTAGTTTCCCAGTAGCCTGTTAGACCAGACGGTGATAGCTAGGTAGTTTCCCAGTAGCCTGATAGACCAGACGGTGATAGCTAGGTAGTTTCCCAGTAGCCTGATGGACCAGACGGTGATAGCTAGGTAGTTTCCCAGTAGCCTGATAGACCAGACGGTGATAGCTAGGTAGCTAACGCTGATAATGGATTGTAACTGCTTTCTTTCAGGACCTCAGCAAGGAATGTTGAATAAAATGACATTTGGACATAAACTCTACTTGTTGTCCGGGTGGGTCCTTATTCAACTGGGTCTTATGAGATGATATATCCACAGCAAAGTATTATTAAAGACGTTTCAGAACACTGATAGTGAGTTCAGATTCCTTTCACCTGAAACATGTAAATAGATGCAGGCGATGCATGAATACTAGGCCACATACATTACGTTAGACCAGCCAGTGATAACTATCAGGCATATTAAGCTTAGTCTTGGACTATAAAAAAGGTATTTCATTGGAGGATCTTTGTTGAGAATGCATTTTTTTAGTCCTGGACTAGTTGGTTCTATGTCTAGAAAACGGTCACCTTTCTGTGTTAACTAGCCGATCGATACAACATTGAACGGTTCTAAAGTTCAATACTCGGTACATTCGTAAAGTTTTCAGATCTCTTGACTTTTTCCACATTTTGTTACGTTACAGCCTTATTCTGAAATGTATGAAATTCTTTATTTCCTCATCAATCTACACATAATACCCTATAATGACAAAGCAAAAACAGGTTTATAGATTTTTTTTAGCAAATTTATGAAAAAACAAACTGATATCACATTTACATAAGTATTCAGACCCTTTACTAAGAACTTTATTGTAGCACCTTTGGCAGTGATTACAGCCTCAAGCCTTCTTGGGTATGTTCGATCGGGTTCAAGTCCGGGCTCTGACTGGGCCACTCAAGGACATTCAGAGACTTGTCCCGAAGCCACTCCTGTGTTGGCTTGGCTGTGTGATTAGGGTCGTTGTGAACCTTTACCCCAGTCTGACGTCCTAAGTGCTCTAGACCAGGTTTTTATCAAGTATTTCTCTGTTCTTTACTCTGTTCATCTTTCCCTCGATCCTGACTAGTCTCCCAGTCCCTGCCGCTGAAAAACATCTCCACAGCATGATGCTGCCACCACCATGCTTCACCGTAGGGATTGTGCCAGGTTTTCTCCAGACGTGACGCTTGACATTCAGGCCAAAGAGTTGAATCTTGGTTTTATCAGACCAGAGAATCTTGTTTCTCATGGCCTGAGAGTCCTTTGGTGTCTTTTGGCAAACTCCAAGCGGGCTGTCATGTCCCTTTTACTAAGGAGTGACTTCCGTCTGTTCACGCAATCATAAAGTCCTGATTGGTGGAGTGTTGCAGAAATGGTTGTCCTTCTGGAAGTTTCTCCCCTCTCCACAGAGGAACTCTAGAGCTCTGTCAGTGACCATCGGGCTCTTGGTCACCTCCCTGACCAGGGCCCTTCTCCTCCGATTGCTCAGTTTGGCGGCCAGCTCTAGGAAGAGTCTTAGTGGTTCCAAACTTATTCCATTTAAGAATGATGGAGGCCACTGTGTTCTTGGGGACCTCCAATGCTGCAGACATGTTTTGGTAGCCTTACCCAGATCTGTGCCTCGACACAATCCTGTGAGCTCTACGGACAATTCCTTAGACCTCATGTCTTGATTTTTGCTCTGTCAACTGTGGTACCTTACAGGTGTGTGCCTTTCCAAATCATGTCCAATCAATTTAATTTACCACAGGTGGACTCCAATCAAGTTGTAGAAACATCTGAAAGATAATCAATGGAAACAGGATGCACCTGAGCTCAATTTAGAGTCTCATAACAAAGGGTCTGAATAGTAAATACTAAATAAGGTATTTCTGTTTCTAATTTTTAATACATTTGTAATTTGTTTTTAAATGGTTTGTCATTATGGGGTATTGTGTGTAGATTGATGAGGGAATACGATGAGGGAATACGTCTGTAAGGTAACAGGTCCCGTGTGGCTCAGTTGGTAGAGCATGGCGCTTGCAACGCCAGGGTTGTGGGTTCATTTCCCACGGGGGGACCAGCGTTCAATTCCCACGGGGGGACCAGGATGAATATGTATGAACTTTCCAATTTGTAAGTCGCTCTGGATAAGAGCGTCTGCTAAATGACTTAAAATGTAAATGTAAAAATGTAACAAACTGGAAAAGGAAGGGGTCTGAATACTTCCATGTTGTTTTCTCTCCTAGGACCCCCACGCAGAGGAGTTTGAAGACAAGGAGTGGACGTTTGTCATAGAAAATGTGAGTACACATTACCTCTCCCCTCACTTATGCTGGACTGGACTATATGGACTGGGTTATATGGACTGGGTTATATGGACTGGGCTATATGGGCTGGGCTATATGGACTGGACAGGGCTATATGGGCTGGACTGGACTATATGGACTGGGTTATATGGACTGGGTTATATGGACAGGGCTATATGGGCTGGACAGGGCTATATGGGCTGGGCTATATGGACTGGGCTATATGGACTGGGCTATATGGGTTGGGTTATATGGACTGGTCTATATGGACTGGGCTATATGGACTGGTCTATATGGACTGGGCTATATGGACTGGGCTATATGGACTGGGCTATATGGACTGGGCTATATGGACTGGGCTATATGGACTGGGCTCGTCTGGGCTGGACAGGGCTCGTCTGGGCTGGACAGGGTTATATGGGCTGGACTAGGGTTAGGGGTTAGGGAGGGATTGGCCGGTAGGGATATCCTTGTCTCAGTATGTAAAATGTAATAAAATGTATGCACTCTACTGTAAGTCGCTCTGGATAAGAGCGTCTGCTAAATGACTAAAATGTAAAATGTAAAATGTTATATGGGCTGGACAGGGTTATATGGGCTGGACAGGGCTATATGGGCTGGACAGGGTTATATGGACAGGGCTGGGTTATATGGACAGGGCTGGGTTATATGGACAGGGCTGGGCTATATGGGCTGGACAGGGTTATATGGGGTGGACAGGGCTATATGGGCTGGACAGGGTTATATGGACAGGGCTGGGTTATATGGACAGGGCTGGGTTATATGGACAGGGCTGGGCTATATGGGCTGGACAGGACTATATGGACAGGGCTGGGTTCGTCTGGGCTGGACAGGGTTATATGGGGTGGACAGGGCTATATGGGCTGGACAGGGTTATATGGACAGGGCTGGGTTATATGGACAGGGCTGGGTTATATGGACAGGGCTGGGCTATATGGGCTGGACAGGACTATATGGACAGGGCTGGGCTCGTCTGGGCTGGACAGGGCTGGACTATATGGGCTGTACTGGGTTATATGGACAGGGCTGGGCTATATGGGCTGGACAGGGCTGGGCTATATGGGCTGGACAGGGCTATATGGGCTGGACAGGGCTATATGGGCTGGACAGGGTTATATGGGCAGGGCTGGGTTATATGGACAGGGCTGGACTATATGGGCTGTACTGGGTTATATGGACAGGGCTATATGGGCTGGACAGGGCTATATGGGCTGGACAGGGTTATATGGGCAGGGCTGGGTTATATGGACAGGGCTGGACTATATGGGCTGTACTGGGTTATATGGACAGGGCTATATGGGCTGGACAGGGCTATATGTGCTGGACAGGGTTATATGGGCAGGGCTGGGCTATATGGGCTGTACTGGTCTGGCATTTAGATGTTCACATGCTTCCATCTAGTGGTCAGACTCAGATATTCGTTTTCTGTCCTTCAGTAAACACATTCAGTGCTTCTCCATTGACGGGGAATGAAGTGGTATTAGGAACATCATGTGAGAGTGTTTGTCGTAGCACACTCATACCTTTACTGTGTGTGTGTTCAAAGAATGAGTCCACCTGGGGATTCAGTCTCAGGTTGGGAAACCCAGAGCTTTCTTCTCGTGCTGAGTCAAAGGTCCCGTCCTTACTTTCACCAGAGCATCACTGTGTGGAACCCCCGGCACGGGACCATTATATTGTGTGTTTTCCACTGGGAAATAACAAATGGGTAGGAGACTCCTGGTTAGCACGAAGCCAGTCCACTAGTATCTCTCCAAAAATGTCTCCCTTTCTCTCTTTCTCTACGTACCCCTCTCTCCCTCTCCCCTTCCCTCATCTCCCCTCTCTTCCTCTCTCCCTCCCCTCATCTCCCCTCTCTTCCTCTCTCCCTCCCCTCTCTCCCTCTCCCCTTCCCTCATCTCCCCTCTCTCCCTCTCCCCTTCCCTCATCTCCCCTCTCTTCCTCTCTCTCTCCCTCTCCCCTTCCCTCATCTCCCCTCTCTTCCTCTCTCTCTCCCTCTCCCCTTCCCTCATCTCCCCTCTTACTCTCTCCCTCATCTCACCTCTCTTCCCCTCTCTCTCTCTCCCCTCATCTCACCTCTCTTCCTCTCTCCCTCTCCCCTTCCCTCATCTCCCCTCTCTTCCTCTCTCCCCCCTCATCTCCCCTCTCTTCCTCTCTCTCTCCCCTCATCTCACCTCTCTTCCTCTCTCCCTCCCCTCTCTCCCTCTCCCCTTCCCTCATCTCCCCTCTCTTCCTCTCTCTCTCCCCTCATCTCACCTCTCTCCCTCTCTCCCTCCCCTCTCTCCCTCTCCCCTTCCCTCATCTCCCCTCTTCCTCTCTCCCTCCCCTCTCTCCCTCTCCCCTTCCCTCATCTCATCTCTCTTCCTCTCTCCCTCCCCTCTCTCCCGTTCCCCTTCCCTCATCTCCCCTCTCTTCCTCTCTCTCTCCCTCTCCCCTTCCCTCATCTCCCCTCTCTTCCTCTCTCTCTCCCCTCATCTCACCTCTCTTCCTCTCTCCCTCCCCTCTCTCCCTCTCCCCTTCCCTCATCTCCCCTCTCTTCCTCTCTCTCTCCCCTCTCTTCCTCTCTCGCTCCCCTCATCTCACCTC
The DNA here is from genome assembly GCF_016432855.1 of Salvelinus namaycush. Classification (NCBI taxonomy): domain Eukaryota; kingdom Metazoa; phylum Chordata; class Actinopteri; order Salmoniformes; family Salmonidae; genus Salvelinus; species Salvelinus namaycush. Next base: position 24,468 of record NW_024058421.1, on the reverse strand, counting down.
TCTTCCTCTCTCCCTCCCCTCTCTCCCTCTCCCCTTCCCTCATCTCCCCTCTCTTCCTCTCTCTCCCTCTCCCCTTCCCTCATCTCCCCTCTCTTCCTCTCTCTCTTATCTTCTGCTCTCTCCCCTCTCTCTCTCCCTTCTCTTCCTCTCTCTCTCCCCTCTCTCCTCTCTCCCCCCTTCCCCCTTCCCACAACTCCACTCTTCCCCTCTCTCCCCGTCCCTCATCTCCCTTCTCTTCCTCTCTCTCTCCCCTCATCTCTCTTCTCTTCCTTCCTCTCTCTCTCCCCTTCCCCATCTCCCCCCTCTTCCTCTCTCTCCCCTTCCTCTCTCTCTCTCTCCCCTTCCCTCATCTCCCTTCTCTTCCTCTCTCTCTCTCCCCTTTCCACCAACTCTACTCTCTTCCTCTCTTCCTCTCTCCCCTCTCTCCTCTCTCCCCCCTTCCCCCTTCCCACAACTCCACTCTTCCCCTCTCTCCCCTTCCCTCATCTCCCTTCTCTTCCTCTCTCTCTCCCCTCATCTCTCTTCTCTTCTCTTCCTCTCTCTCTCTCCCCTTCCCTCATCTCCCTTCTCTTCCTCTCTCTCTCCCCTCATCTCTCTTCTCTTCTCTTCCTCTCTCTCTCCCCTTCCCCCATCTCCCCTCTCTTCCTCTCTCTCTCTTCCCTTTCCCCTTCCGCCAACTCTACTCTCTTCCTCTCTCTCCCCCTCTTCCTCTCTCTCCCCTTCCTCTCTCTCTCTCTCCCCTTCCCTCATCTCCCTTCTCTTCCTCTCTCTCTCTCCCCTTCCTCTCTCTCTCTCCCCTTCCCCCTTTTCTCATCTCCCCTGTCTTCCTCTCTCTCTCACCCCTTTCCACCAACTCTACTCTCTTCCTCTCTTCCTCTCTCCCCTCTCTCCTCTCTCTCCCCCCTTCCCCCTTCCCACAACTCCACTCTTCCCCTCTCTCCCCTTCCCTCATCTCCCTCTCTTCCTCTCTCTCTCCCCTCATCTCTCTTCTCTTCCTCTCTCTCTCCCCTTCCCCCATCTCCCCTCTCTTCCTCTCTCTCTCTCTCCCCTTTCCCCTTCCGCCAACTCTACTCTCTTCCTCTCTCTCTCCCTTCTCTTCCTCTCTCTCCCCCCTCTTCCTCTCTCTCCCCCCTCTTCCTCTCTCTCTCTCTCTCTCCCCTTCCCTCATCTCCCTTCTCTTCCTCTCTCTCTCTCCCCTTTCCACCAACTCTACTCTCTTCCTCTCTTCCTCTCTCCCCTCTCTCCTCTCTCCCCCCTTCCCCCTTCCCACAACTCCACTCTTCCCCTCTCTCCCCTTCCCTCATCTCCCTTCTCTTCCTCTCTCTCTCCCCTCTCCCCTTCCCTCATCTCCCCTATCTTCCTTTCTCCCTCTCTCCCCTCTTCCTCTCTTTCTCTCCCATCTCTTCCTCTCTCTCCCCTCCTCTTCTCTTCCTTTCTCTCTCTCTCTAATCTACCTCACTCTCCCTCCTCTCTCCCTTCATCTCCCCATCTCTTACTCTCTCGTTCCCCCTCTCTTCCTCTCTCTCTACCTCCATTTACTTCTCTCCCCCCTCATCTCCCCATCTCTCCTTCCCTCGTTCACCCTCTCTCTCCCTCCATCTCCCCTTTCCCCCATCTCTCATCTACCTCTCTCTCCCTCCATTTCCCCCTCTCCCCCCTCATCTCCCCATCTCTTCCTCTCCCCCTCTCTCCTTCCCTCATCTCTTCCCCTCTCTCCCTCCTCTACCCCATCTTCCTCTCCCTCCCATGCCTCCCCAATAGCATCATCATCTGATCTCTGTAAGAGAGCTGTTTGACATGTTAGTTCTGCTTGTGATCCGTTCCTTGTGAAGGTCAACGTCAGAGATAAATACCCCTGACACTTGTCATTTAATGGGTCTTACAGAAGAGAATGGAAATGTCAGTAGTGGCATGAAACACACGGTTGAAAAGAAGAGAGAAGGGCTTTTGTTTTGGGAGAACAGGACAAGGTGGGCCTTTTCAACTCCTAGTGGTCTCTTGGTGAAGCATTGAGAAGGAACTGAATGTATTGCAAAGGTGAAACTACAAAAACATGGTTGTGTGTGAGGAGGAGGGGTGGGGGAGAGGGGAAGATGGAGGAAGAGGGAGAAAGGGACCTCTATGGTTGTGAGTGAGGAGGAGGGGTGGGGGAGAGGGGAAGATGGAGGAAGAGGGAGAAAGGGACCTCTATGGTTGTGTGTGAGGAGGAGGGGTGGGGGAGAGGGGAAGATGGAGGAAGAGGGAGAAAGGGACCTCTATGGTTGTGAGTGAGGAGGAGGGGTGGGGGAGAGGGGAAGATGGAGGAAGAGGAAGAAAGGGACCTCTATGGTTGTGAGTGAGGAGGAGGGGTGGGGGAGAGGGGAAGATGGAGGAAGAGGGAGAAAGGGACCTCTATGGTTGTGAGGTCTGCGGTCCACTCACTAACCAAGAATTCACTAAATGGGACAAAAACCCAATTGAGACTCTACATGCAGACGTATACAGAGGTAGAGAGGTATGTAGAGAGGTAGAGAGGTATGTAGAGAGGTAGAGAGGTATGTAGAGAGGTAGAGAGGTATGTAGAGAGGTAGAGAGGTATGTAGAGAGGTAGAGAGGTATGTAGAGAGGTAGAGAGGTATGTAGAGAGGTAGAGAGGTATGTAGAGAGGTAGAGAGGTATGTAGAGAGGTAGAGAGGTATGTAGAGAGGTAGAGAGGTATGTAGAGAGGTATGTAGAGAGGTATGTAGAGAGGTATGTAGAGAGGTATGTAGAGAGGTATGTAGAGAGGTATGTAGAGAGGTATGTAGAGAGGTATGTAGAGAGGTATGTAGAGAGGTATGTAGAGAGGTATGTAGAGAGGTATGTAGAGAGGTATGTAGAGAGGTATGTAGAGAGGTATGTAGAGAGGTATGTAGAGAGGTATGTAGAGAGGTATGTAGAGAGGTAGAGAGGTATGTAGAGAGGTAGAGAGGTATGTAGAGAGGTAGAGAGGTATGTAGAGAGGTAGAGAGGTATGTAGAGAGGTAGAGAGGTATGTAGAGCGGGAGAGGGAGCGGTATGTAGAGAGGGAGGGGGAGAGGTATGTAGAGAGGGAGGTATGTAGAGAGGGTTATGTAGAGGGGTTATTCAGAGGTAGAGAGAGGGGGGGGTTATTCAGAGGTAGAGAGAGGGGGGGGGGGTTATTCAGAGGTAGAGAGAGGGGGGGGGGTTATTCAGAGGTAGAGAGAGAGGGGGGGGGTTATTCAGAGGTAGAGAGAGGGGGGGGGGGGGTTATTCAGAGGTAGAGAGAGGGGGGGGGTTATTCAGAGGTAGAGAGAGGGGGGGGGTTATTCAGAGGTAGAGAGAGGGGGGTTATTCAGAGGTAGAGAGAGGGGGGGGTTATTCAGAGGTAGAGAGGGGGGGGGGGGCTATTCAGAGGTAGAGAGGGGGGGGGGGGGTTATTCAGAGGTAGAGAGGGGGGGGGGGGGGTTATTCAGAGGTAGAGAGAGGGGGGGTTATTCAGAGGTAGAGAGAGGGGGGGTTATTCAGAGGTAGAGAGAGGGGGGGGGTTATTCAGAGGTAGAGAGAGGGGGGGGGTTATTCAGAGGTAGAGAGAGGGGGGGGGGGGGGTTATTCAGAGGTAGAGAGAGGGGGGGGGTATTCAGAGGTAGAGAGAGGGGGGGGTTATTCAGAGGTAGAGAGAGGGGGGGGTCATTCAGAGGTAGAGAGAGGGGGGGGTTATTCAGAGGTAGAGAGGGGGGGGGTTATTCAGAGGTAGAGAGAGGGGGGGGTTATTCAGAGGTAGAGAGGGGGGGGTTTATTTAATTTAAAAAAAACATTTAACCTCCCAATCACGGCCGGTTGTGATGCAGCCTGAAGAGAGGTGTAGTGAGGCAGAGAGAACAAGCTGTCTGTTTAGGTAGGCTGGAGGTCAACAGACAGATGGATTTATTCTGGATAGAAAGACAAGACTGTGGAGCTGGGAGAAAGACCAGGACTGGAGGAGAGAGAGGGAGGAGGCACCTCTCCTACCTCACACATAGCAGAGGAGGGGGAGAGGAGAGGGAGAGGAGAGAGGGAGGAGGCACCTCTCCTACCTCACACACAGCAGAGAGGAGGGGGAGAGGAGAGGGAGAGGAGAGAGGGAGGAGGCACCTCTCCTACCTCACACACAGCAGAGAGGAGAGGAGAGGAGAGGAGAGGAGAGGAGAGGAGAGGAGAGGAGAGGAGAGGAGAGGAGAGGAGAGGAGAGGAGAGGAGAGGAGAGGAGAGGGGGAAGAGAGGGAGGAGGCACCCCTCTTCCGGTTTCATTTCCATAATAAAAGTCTGGAGCTTGTTTGACAGCAGAGTTCACTAATGCCGTTATACCAGTAGATGGCGCAGTATAGAGGCTTGGACCTTCAGGAAATGACTTGTGTGAGAATGATGAAGGGACTCATGAGTGGCCCTGCGGTCTGAGGCACTGTATCTCAGTGGTAGAGGAGTCACTACAGACCCTGGTTCCATTCCAGGCTGTATCACAGCGGTCTAAGACACTGTATCTCAGTGGTAGAGGAGTCACTACAGACCCTGGTTCCATTCCAGGCTGTATCACAGCGGTCTAAGACACTGCATTTCAGTGGTAGAGGAGTCACTACAGACCCTGGTTCCATTCCAGGCTGTATCACAGCGGTCTAAGACACTGCATCTCAGTGGTAGAGGAGTCACTACAGACCCTGGTTCCATTCCAGGCTGTATCACAGTGGCCTAAGACACTGCATCTCAGTGGTAGAGGAGTCACTACAGACCCTGGTTCCATTCCAGGTTGTATCACTACCGGCTGTGATTGGGATCCCATAGGGTGGCGCACAATTGGCCCAGCGTCGTCCAGGTTAGGCCGTCATTGTAATAAGAATTTGTTCTTAACTGCCTTGCCTAGTTAAAGGTTACATAAAATGTTTTTAAATAAGACACAGAATAACTGCCTGAGCTGCAAAATAGAAAGTCAATATGATTTAGTCTATTCTGCTTCTAAATAGGTCTATTCTGCTTCTAAATAGGTCTATTCTGCTTCTAAATAGGTCTATTCTGCTATCTAAATAGGTCTATTCTGCTTCTAAATAGGTCTATTCTGCTTCTAAATAGGTCTATTCTGCTTCTAAATAGGTCTATTCTGCTTCTAAATAGGTCTATTCTGCTTCTAAATAGGTCTATTCTGCTTCTAAATAGGTCTATTCTGCTATCTAAATAGGTCTATTCTGCTATCTAAATAGGTCTATTCTGCTATCTAAATAGGTCTATTCTGCTATCTAAATAGGTCTATTCTGCTATCTAAATAGGTCTATTCCGCTATCTAAATAGGTCTATTCTGCTGTCTAAATAGGTCTATTCTGCTTCTAAATAGGTCTATTCTGCTTCTAAATAGGTCTGTTCTGCTATCTAAATAGGTCTGTTCTGCTATCTAAATAGGTCTATTCCGCTATCTAAATAGGTCTATTCTATAGGTATATTCCGCTATCTAAATAGGTCTATTCTGCTATCTAAATAGGTCTATTCCGCTATCTAAATAGGTCTATTCTGCTGTCTAAATAGGTCTATTCTGCTTCTAAATAGGTCTATTCTGCTATCTAAATAGGTCTATTCTGCTGTCTAAATAGGTCTATTCTGCTGTCTAAATAGGTCTATTCCGCTATCTAAATAGGTCTATTCCGCTATCTAAATAGGTCTATTCCGCTATCTAAATAGGTCTATTCTGCTATCTATATAGGTCTATTCTGCTATCTATATAGGTCTATTCTGCTATCTATATAGGTCTATTCTGCTTCTAAATAGGTCTATTCTGCTTCTACATAGGTCTATTCTGCTATCTAAATAGGTCTATTCTGCTATCTAAATAGGTCTATTCTGCTATCTAAATAGGTCTATTCTGCTATCTAAATAGGTCTGTTCTGCTATCTAAATAGGTATATTCTGCTTCTAAATAGGTCTATTCTGCTTCTAAATAGGTCTATTCTGCTATCTAAATAGGTCTATTCTGCTATCTAAATAGGTCTATTCTATAGGTCTATTCCGCTATCTAAATAGGTCTATTCTGCTATCTATATAGGTCTATTCTGCTATCTATATAGGTCTATTCCGCTATCTAAATAGGTCTATTCTACTATCTAAATAGGTCTATTCCACTATCTAAATAGGTCTATTCCACTATCTAAATAGGTCTATTCTACTATCTAAATAGGTCTATTCTACTAAATAGGTCTATTCCACTATCTAAATAGGTCTGTTCTGCTATCTAAATAGGTCTATTCTGCTGTCTAAATAGGTCTATTCCACTATCTAAATAGGTCTATTCTACTATCTAAATAGGTCTATTCCACTATCTAAATAGGTCTATTCCGCTATCTAAACCTGTCCTGAGAGAAATAGCCAAGAGGTCCCAATTGGTCAAGACTACCTATAGCCAGATCTGTTTTCCCTGTCAGCCACTGCACGTGCTTCTTCAACTATTTGTTTAAAATGTATTTAGAGGCCTGTGATCCAGTTAAGGGGAGCCCTTTAATAATTGAAATACCGTTATGAAACACACAGAGTTCAACAATTATTTCCGCAAATCACCGGTACCCAGAATGATATAGATGAAGAATTCAGATCATTTTGAACACACTGATTTTAATAAACACACTGATTTCAATAAACACACTGATTTCAATAAACACACTGATTTCAATAAACACACTGATGAGACTGTTCTATTCCTTTGATTTAGTTCCTATTGCAACTCAGACTAATGACTGAATGGAAGACAGACGGACTGACTGAATGGAAGACAGACTGACTGACTGAATGGAAGACATACTGACTGACTGAATGGAAGACATACATACTGACTGACTGAATGGAAGACATACTGACTGACTGACTGAATGGAAGACATACTGACTGACTGAATGGAAGACTGACTGACTGACTGAATGGAAGACTGACTGACTGACTGAATGGACGACTGACTGACTGACTGAATGGAATACATACTGACTGACTGAATGGAAGACTGACTGACTGACTGAATGGAAGACTGACTGACTGACTGAATGGAAGACTGACTGACTGACTGAATGGAAGACTGACTGACTGACTGAATGGAAGACATACTGACTGACTGAATGGAAGACATACTGACTGACTGAATGGAAGACAGACTGACTGACTGAATGGAAGACAGACTGACTGACTGGATGGGAGACATACTGACTGACTGGATGGGAGACATACTGACTGACTGGATGGGAGACATACTGACTGACTGAATGGGAGACATACTGACTGACTGAAGGGGAGACATACTGACTGACTGAAGGGGAGACATACTGACTGACTGACTGACTGACTGACTGAATGGAAGACATACTGACTGACTGAATGGAAGACATACTGACTGACTGAATGGAAGACATACTGACTGACTGAAGGGGAGACATACTGACTGACTGACTGACTGACTGACTGAATGGAAGACATACATACTGACTGACTGAATGGAAGACATACTGACTGACTGACTGAATGGAAGACATACTGACTGACTGAATGGAAGACTGACTGACTGACTGAATGGAAGACTGACTGACTGACTGAATGGACGACTGACTGACTGACTGAATGGAATACATACTGACTGACTGAATGGAAGACTGACTGACTGACTGAATGGAAGACATACTGACTGACTGAATGGAAGACATACTGACTGACTGAATGGAAGACATACTGACTGACTGAATGGAAGACATACTGACTGACTGAATGGAAGACTGACTGACTGACTGAATGGAAGACTGACTGACTGACTGAATGGAAGACTGACTGACTGACTGAATGGAAGACATACTGACTGACTGACTGAATGGAAGACATACTGACTGACTGACTGAATGGAAGACATACAGACTGACTGAATGGAAGACATACTGACTGATTGAATGGAAGACATACTGACTGACTGAATGGAAGACATACTTACTGACTGAATGGAAGACATACTGACTGACTGAATGGAAGACATACTGACTGACTGAATGGAAGACATACTGACTGACTGAAGGGGAGACATACTGACTGACTGAAGGGGAGACATACTGACTGACTGAAGGGGAGACATACTGACTGACTGAAGGGGAGACATACTGACTGACTGAAGGGGAGACATACTGACTGACTGAAGGGGAGACATACTGACTGACTGAAGGGGAGACATACTGACTGACTGAAGGGGAGACATACTGACTGACTGAAGGGGAGACATACTGACTGACTGAAGGGGAGACATACTGACTGACTGAAGGGGAGACATACTGACTGACTGAAGGGGAGACATACTGACTGACTGAAGGGGAGACATACTGACTGACTGAAGGGGAGACATACTGACTGACTGAAGGGGAGACATACTGACTGACTGAAGGGGAGACATACTGACTGACTGAAGGGGAGACATACTGACTGACTGAAGGGGAGACATACTGACTGACTGAAGGGGAGACATACTGACTGACTGAAGGGGAGACATACTGACTGACTGAAGGGGAGACATACTGACTGACTGAAGGGGAGACATACTGACTGACTGAAGGGGAGACATACTGACTGACTGAAGGGGAGACATACTGACTGACTGAAGGGGAGACATACTGACTGACTGAAGGGGAGACATACTGACTGACTGAATGGAAGACATACTGACTGACTGACTGAATGGAAGACATACTGACTGACTGACTGAATGGAAGACATACATACTGACTGACTGACTGAAAGACATACTGACTGACTGAAGGGGAGACATGCTGACTGACTGAATGGAAGACATGCTGACTGACTGAATGGAAGACATGCTGACTGACTGAATGGAAGACATGCTGACTGACTGAATGGAAGACATACTGACTGACTGAAGGGGAGACATACTGACTGACTGACTGAATGGAAGACATACATACTGACTGACTGAATGGAAGACATACATACTGACTGACTGAATGGAAGACATACTGACTGACTGAATGGAAGACATACTGACTGACTGAATGGAAGACATACTGACTGACTGAATGGAAGACATACTGACTGACTGACTGACTGAATGGAAGACATACTGACTGACTGACTGACTGAAGGGGAGACATACTGACTGACTGATTGGAAGACATACTGACTGACTGAATGAAAGACATACTGACTGACTGAATGGAAGACATACTGACTGACTGAATGGAAGACATACTCACTGACTGAATGGAAGACATGCTGACTGACTGAATGGAAGACATGCTGACTGACTGAATGGAAGACATGCTGACTGACTCAATGGAAGACATACTGACTGAATGGAAGACATGCTGACTGACTCAATGGAAGACATACTGACTGACTGAATGGAAGACATACTGACTGACTGAATGGAAGACTGACTGACTGACTGACTGAATGGAAGACATACTGACTGACTGACTGAATGGAAGACATACTGACTGA